>NC_139945.1:16382351-16404851 GCF_963454915.1 Gymnoscopelus microlampas | reverse complement strand
TCCTGCACCGTGATTGGCCAATAGTCTACAACGCAGTCTACAACCCTAACCCTTCCATTGTCAATGCAAATCTATACTTTTGCAAAGTCAGCCAATCACATTACAGCTAGTGTCATCACCACTAGCTGTAATGTGATTGGCTGACTTTGCAAATTCAGGACTATGATTGGCTAGCGAAACACATGACACATGTGCAGCCCTATGAATAGCAGTACTTAAAAAAAAGTCATTTATACTTTTTTTTTAGAGTCATGTTGTGATGACCACACACCGCCCACTTCACACTGGGTGTGATTTGTTTCTCGTAAATTGATCCACAATGGTCCCTCTGCCTGCCCTCAGTGTTTGAAGGCTCTGTGTGCCTTCAAACAGTCTGGTTTGTGAATTTTGATGAACTTTACTAACCTGGTGTTTCAAAGAGGCTTGGCAGTTTCCAGTTTCTATATCCGTCCTTGGTACATTCTTGCTCATTTAACATCTCTGGGAAATATCTGCATGGGATACAGAAGACACAAACTTTAGCTGTACTCCAACCATCAAAACTGTCCAGAAGAAAATGAGCGTGGTTTCCCAGCTATAACAGTCACTGCATGGAAACCTACAATACTGTAGGCCTGTACAGTCTTGGTTGCTCCTCCACTCTTGACTTGGGATTTTTATAGTAAGCCTATCCCGCACCAATGGCATAGAGGAAAAGATAGCCATGACCCAAATTAAATTTAAGTGATTTATATTAGCACGAAGATCAGATTAAAGCGTTTTAAAGGAGGAGTTCACCCAAAAAAATGACTTATTTTCTATCAATTGCACACCCTATGAAGCCTTGAATCCATGGATTCTTTTTTGTTTTCGTCGCATTCTTAAGCTAATAATTTGATTCCCGTCTCCTACCGGCTAATCTATCCGGTAGGAGACACAAAGTACTTTATTTGTGTCTCCTACCGGAAATACACACGGTCATCAAATTATTGTCTTAGGAATGCCACAAAAACAAAAATAAATCCATGAAATCAAGGCTTCATGGGGTGTGTAATTGATAGAAAATAAGTAATTTTTTGGGTGAACTCCTCCTTTAATTCAAGAAAGACATTATGAAATTGTGTTATTATGTTTTTAGTTGTTTTACACCAATTGCGCAAAAACATGGTTGGGCCACTGCCAACCCAGGCACACCCGTGGCATTGTCTGTTTTGTTCTCAAACTGGAAATAGCCAGCCACACTTTATAATGAAACTGAGTGAAAAAATTATTTGACTATTTTCACCTCTCCTTCCTCCTAAACACACTCTCTCTCTCTCTCTCTCTCTCTCTCTCTCTCTCTCTCTCTCTCTCTCTCTCTCTCTCTCTCTCTCTCTCTCTCTCTCTCTCTCTCTCTCTCTCTCTCTCTCTCTCTCTCTCTCTCTCCCCGTCTAACCCCCCTCCCTCTTAGCTCATTCTTTCAAGGTCTTCTCGTATCTCTCTCCTTCTCTCTGGTCTAGCTAGCCTGCTGTCAGCATGTCATTCTTATCTTGCTCTCTGTTCAAGAAGCTAATTAGCGCAGCGATTGTTAGCTGACACCGCACTGAAATTGACTTGCTGCTTGCCACACACGCACACACACACACACACACACACACACACACACACACACACACACACACACACACACACACACACTGTACTCTCTCTGTAGATCAAAAGAACAGGAAGATAATTGACCCTGCTGTGCGTGTGCATGCGTGCGTGTGTGGTGTGCGTGCCACAGTAAAAGTAAAGCAAAATGAAAATATATTATGCACTCAACAACTTAGTCAGTAAGGTACAGTACAGTGAAGCTCAGTGATTCTCAACTATGGATGGGGATTGTTAATTTGTATTATTTTCAAATAACCTATATGTAAAGGTTTAAAGTAGTTAAACTCATTTTGAAAGTAATATGAATTACTTCTGTGGCCTACTGACGTACTGTACAAAGTTTGCAGCTGATCAGCCCAGCATTTTGCGAGATTAGCTCCGGACACACACACACACACACACACACACACACACACACACACACACACACACACACACACACACACACACACACACACACACACACACACACACACACACACACACACACACACACACACACACACACACACACACACACACACACACGGCTAGCTTCTTGCAGAGCCTCGCCATAAAAATGTATGAGTTGCCCTGAACGGGAGTTATGCCGTGGAAATTGAGCTCTTTATTTCATCACACAACTGTTGCTGAAACTGGGAATGAATAGGAAATAAGACTGAATCAGCTCACAGCTTTCTACAAACTATTTCCTATATTACTACATCTGCGTGTCTGTAATTATGTGACAGTATGTGATGAAAGAGAACAAGTACTTTACATATTAGACCGAATCGATACATACAAGAGATCCTGAGGCAGACAAAGCGAACAACCCCCAGTGCATGTCTGAGCAGCACAATCAAACTATTTAATTAAAATGCCACGACTGCAAGAGTTTTTTTAGTCGAGAGGATACTTTTCTTTCTTTAACGTGAAGCACCTCTCCCTGAAGGGGACAAGTTCAACCAGTAGTTGTAGAGCTGATTAATAGAAGAGACACATTCAATAAGGTTCAAGTCGTCCAGTGATTAAATTGTGTGTGACTGTGTGTGTAGTATTTGCCAAATTGTCTGTGTGTGCGCACGCAGTATTTGCAATTTGTCTTTGTCTGTGTGTCTCAGTCTTCAGAGCTAGAGGCATGCTGCTTACAAGCTGTGCTGCGGGCCATCTACCCTTCACTATCCCATTATAAAAGTTGTTTACTATCCAATATAGCCGAAATGCCATTAAAATAACCTTTTAAAAAGCAACAGCTCCCTAAATCACATCGCAGAAGGCACAGATGGCAAATTGCAAATGGAAGAATGCGCAGATGGCAGAAACTTTTGTAGCCATTTCAAACCAAAGTGCTGTGCCCTGGGGCGATGTTTCTTAACCGAAGCCATACAGCTATGTTTTTGATTCTACTGGGTAGTTCATCGCATTCTCGTGGTGTCCTGGGTCTAGACAAGGCCCTGATGAAATGGCCGGATGAAATCCCTCAGTAGTATGGCTTCCCATGGACCAGCGTGGCAGGGGGATCGGGCTAAGCCTAGTTGAAGGGAGAGCATGGCTGTGCACCACTTAGTAGTTCCTACAAGCAGCGATAGCATGTATTCTCAGTTTATCACACCACAGAGTGTGTTATTAACCACCCATCAAAATTGTGACAAAACAAGCAGTATTTTATCTGCTCACTCTGCTTTGAACACTGGGGGCATGTCCTCTGAAGGCACCATAAGCACACTTATTATTTCAAGTGTCAAATACGGCAATCTAACCATGGCCGTAGCCAGCTATGAGGTCACAAAGGTACACGCCAGGGTAATTTCTTCTTCTTCTTCTGAGATTTGGAATTGTGACAATTGCACGGTCCGTTTTTATTGTGTGTAGGACATGCAGGAATTGGTTCTGGTTAAGAGGCTATCTGAAACATACAGTATGACAATACCATTTCAGACATAAGACAATGACAGGACAAGGACACTGTACAAGACAAATAACAATGTCAACCTTCAATATCCTTCAATATTAGTCAGTAGGAAATCAGTATTTCTGTTCAAAAACCTGTGGAAATCATTCATTCCTTGCAGAGGAGTGCAGCAATGTCGGAGGTAGGGGGAGGTGTTCGTGGGTGCACGCGTTTATGCGTGCATGTGTACCAGAGAAAACTTTTAGAGTGATTACTTGTTGGGTGGTTTTCATTAATGTTCCAGTTTAATTTGCAAAGTTGTTTTCCAACTTGTAGAGTAATAAATCATCTCCACACCGACACCGGAGCAGCCAGGGACGACTTTCTGTGAACATTCCCCTTATCAGAACTCAACTTACAGTATGTGTTTATTTATTTAATTTAAAGAGCGAGGGCAAGCTACTGTATAAATCACATTTCTTCATTATTCTATTGAAACAGACAGTAGGAATAGAGGGAGACGCAGAAGAGAAGACTATGGCAGGATTAAATCATATAGCCAGCGGTAAAACATGTCTACCCTATGTTAATTTACCCCTGAGAGGGTGCCTCCCACATTTGATTACCCTCTTCAGAGTTACAAACGGTTAAATGAGCACTGAAGACTTTATTGTGTGCAGAGGCAATTGCGGTCTGAATTCAACCATGACGTTTCATGTTTAATTATATCACTGCCTGTGTGTACTATATATGTGTCAGTTAACTCATAACAGCAGAATGAGTATGACGCAACGAGGTCTGTTCATTATTCATACATATGAAGCAACCCTGCTGTTGAATTTCACAAGCCTATATCTGGTCTTGCATAGCCAGACCATCAGAGATCTCTGCATACTGATACGTCTGTTGACATCTAACTTCAACACAGGGAAATCAGAAAATAATAATAATAACTAGAAACAAAGTTTCTAAGAAATTTTAAGTGTGCCTGCCGCTCGCTAAGTCTTCCTTTGATTACTTGTAAGTACTTAAACTCAAATACATTACAGTAATAGACTTTAGAGTATTTTTACTCATTTTATGTACTTTTGAGTATTTTTACTCATGTTATGCACTGTTAACACATTCCCTGCCATTGACACAGATTTACGTCAATTAAAACAAAAATCATGTTTTTAGTGATTACACTAGAGGGCGCTCTTTGCCAACCTATGAATGATCCCTTGACTGTGAGAGACGGCTAGAACCGGAAATCCCAAACGTCATCCCAAAAAAAAGTCACTCCTATGTTATGAGATTTAGAAAAACGCATCTAGCTCGGATTTCTTCTCCCAGACTGCGTTATGAGCCATATTCAACTGCCAATAAAAAGAGAACGGACGATTATGGTTAAAATGTTTTTGTTCCGGTGGATAGAAGAGACCCTCCCCCCAGACAGCTATTGTTTACATCCGTTGCCACATCGTGGCTTCCGGGTATCCGTGTATTGTCAAAATAAGGTAAAAGCGAGATAAAGAATGTTATCTCTCTGCTGTGCTAGACCATACAGTACATTGAACTAGGTCAGTAGCCAGCTAGGATTTCTGACCACCTCATCTACCCAAGACCAACCAATATTATAGGTTAGTGAAGTAACACCAATGATCATATTGTTGATTTCTCATGTGTGTGTAATCTTGTTCTGTAATCTCGACAGCATTGCAAATGAGGGTGAACCTCAATGCTCTTTTCGAGAATAAATAAAGGTTTCAATCAATTCATATACTGTATATCAAATAACCGTGAAGCCTTTGTAGATGTAGGGAAGTGTTATCTAAACGAGCCAAAGAATAATGTGGGTGAGGCTGTAGCAGGCCACTTCTGTTAGTCTTCCTTCTTAAATCAATCAAACTTCACATAGTATGTATTTTAATATGTCTCATATGATCTAGAGAACTGTGGACTGCAATGAACTGTCTCATCAGTTAGCCACGGGACGTCTAACTGCCAGCTGCGCTACGCTAATTCTTATTAATTTCAAACACATGATTTTGATTGTATGCATGTGCCAGTTATCTGACGACTGTGGAATTTAATCCCGTTCAGCAGTCTGTCAGCCAACTAAGGCTCCGTCATAGCGCCAATATTATGACAGCGGACTAACTGAAAAGCAGTCGTTATCGTTATCACATAATGTATGCGTGACTGAGTGCGTGCATGCGTGTCTAGGATTCGATCCAGAGCATGGCAGAATGTCATATCTTGCTATGCAGTAACAACGGCTATTATCATGCTGTACCACTCCTCTCTCGACCCCTATTAGGATCGAACACAACCACTGACTGATTCTCTCTGTGCACATGTCAGCCTTTTGAAAGTGAACTAATCGCATTCTGCGGCACATCTGTTAAGCCACAGGACCCTCGGTGAGCCAGGTGTTAGGACTGTGTGAGAGCGTGGCTGCAAGGCACTTCCTGTGTGCTTTCTTTCCCCTTGCACGGGCTTAGGGAGAGGGAACGCACACAACGCCACATGCACCAGCCAATTACCGTACATGCGCTCTCTGTCAATACCTAACATGCAGCTATAGCTACACACAGAGCACAATAGTCGATTTATGCTACACGCAGAAGCTAGCCAGACAGAATGCGCAATAGTCAGTCAGTTTAAGTCAGTGACCTACTGTAAGTAATGAATTTTGTTAAGCTATAGCTAGCTCTCTGAGGCTGCTGAAGCACAGTTAAAGCCGTGTTTTGGTTGCAGGCATTGCCTCTATGGGGCTTTTAAAAAATAACCTGGGTGGGCAAAACCACTGGAGTCTGAACACAGATACAAATCAGCTGTTTTTTTCTCTGGCCTATAGGCTAGCTGTTACATGCAGCAGAGGCAAATATTGTTGCTGTCAGGCAGGAACCCTATATGTCTTGTATCTCTATCCATCTTTTTTATCAATTGATGACGTATTTTATTTTCTATATACGGCAAACGTTGTGACAATAGCCGATGTACAGTATACGCTCACAGCACTTCACCAATATCTTTGAAAATATTCGCCCCAAACGGTTGAAAGTGGTTACAGTAAGTCTGTCTGTGGGTTTTATACATATTTAACCGATGTGACTACTTGTGACTACTGTACATTGGGTTAATTGGAACAGGTTCTTTTTTCAATATCCTGAAAAGTAGCTAATGGTTTTGTACATACAAGGTTTCCACCCGACAGAGACAAATGGTCCAGGCAGAGCCTTTTGTCTTCACCCAGGGCACTATAGTATATGACCCATGCTTATCTTAAATACATACTGCACTGTAGGGGCATGTCTAGCCGAATAAATCATACACACATCGTTGGAATCCTGCGGAAACACCACATCTCAAACTAATCATTACTGTCAGCCCTCATGGAAGGTCTTCAAAAGGGCAAATTCAAGAACATTGTAAGCCCACCTGAGGTGCATAGCCAATGCTTTTCAGCTCAACCCAATTCAAAAGCAACTCCTTGCTTTGGATAATGGTGTCAGGGAGGCTATGTTTTGTGAGTATAATGTTGCAGTGGTTTCAATAACCGATCTGCACTAGTGGAGACTCTGTGTCACGGCAATTCAAGCATTGTACCCTCCTGAAACATACCATGCTATTTCTATATATTCATGGGTTTTGCCAATACCACTTTATAACCCCTGTATCGTGTCATTGTATACTGTGCGTCTATACTGTGAACCTGGAACCCAGCCAAGGCACTGAATTGTTTTTATTAATGTTTTTACGAATTTATGACCATCCATAGGAAACAGTTCTCATGAACGCTGAAAAAGTTATTATTTGAAAGCATAGACATGTTTTTATGGACCACTAAGGGCCAGGCTGCTAGTGACAAAAGTGTTAGCACAAGTTCAAGTCTCTGGATCTTCAGTTCACATCAGCGTTCAAAATTACACCGCAGCTTTTCGGGGGTGATAGTATACTTTATAGGTACACGCGTATACTGTACATGAAGGTGCCCTCCATGTGTGCAAAAACATACTATCAATACATTTCAGTTCATACGGAGAATATATAACCGTCTAGAAACAACAAAAATAGATAGACAGGTGCACATTATTGTAAGCTGCTACGTATGCGTGAATATGCATCTTTCACAAGTGCTTTACTATAGCTTATTATTTATTTGAGCAACCGAGTAAACATACAAGAAAATATGAATTTATACAGAAATAAAAACAACATTATCTTTCATGGGGGCCGAGTTCCCCGTAGATCCTTCAAATTTCTAACCATGCCCTAAATAACATACTAGTCCATGTGCCATCTCTCCTGTGTGCCTTAATCCATCTTTCTCTAAGGTTTCCCTCTAAATATAGGCCATGCTGTGTACTGTGAATTGACTATTCATATCCACTGTCACAACTGGGGATAGATTGCTTCTGTAAACTTACAGCATAAAAACAAACATATGCGTTTATGTTAATAGCTCATACAACATGCAAGTCCCGGGCGGTCCAAGCACAGAGAGCCAAGCAAGGACACTACATCTCCTGTTGTTTTTTTGTTCCTATTCCTAATCCCTGTACGTTACTAAAATCAAAGTGGGCTGCGGCAATCATCATGTACCTCCACTCCATGCTAGGATTGAACCCACGCAGGGCCTGTGCCCGCAAACAGGCAATAACCCCAAATCTGAGCACTACAAAGCAGAGCTTGCCCCAGATAGGCTCTCTCGGGAGGGATGCTATAAGTCCTCCGAAACAGCACGGCACATTTAGACCTCCAATGAAACCAACCACAATGAAATGTGTTGCAATGCCTCTGAGAGCCTGTGACAGTAAAACGCTCCTTTGGGACAGACACTAATGGAAATCGTAATTGGTTTTACGATAGAGGGTGCTCTTCCGCAGCCTGTGAATGATCCCAAGATCACCCAAGAAGAGTAGACCCAGAAATCACGTGAACAAAATGAAGCTGGTTTTGTTCAGTGTTATAGGATTTATACAAGTAGTGTGTGCGTGCGTTTTCTCTGCTTCCAGTTGTTTTTGGCAAAAACAAGCCACATTCAACTGCCCATAACTATAGAATGGATTATCCCAACTACACGCTGCCCCCCCCCCCCCCCCCCCGTATGTGTAATGAGGTGATCGTCGGGTGGATCACTGTGAAAAATAATATTCTATGATTTTGCAAAGGTTAGTAAAAACGCTCTGTTAAAGAGTTAATATCCTGCCACCAAAACAACTTTAGAAAGCTGATAATGACCTTTCGCTGACACCCCTCTAACAGGGCGTTCGGCCAACCTGTCGAACAACACCTCTATGAGGACGCGTTTATCCTCGTTTGGCCTGTAAAGCTTAAGCTCTGCATGTCCATGGAATTGAACATGTGCATGTTCCCACCAAAGTCCTTCTATTTGGCACAGGTACACTCCATGGCAACCTTAAGCCAAAGCAAGTATGAATGAGAGGCTGTCGTAGACAACTTCTCTAACCATTTCACTGGAACAAGACACAGTTGTTGGAACACTGGGGGAGCACTTTGCTAGGTTTTAGTGTTACTGCACCCGCTCTTCTGACCGACTCCATCTGTCGTTCTGACACACACACACACACACACACACACACACACACACACACACACAGACACACACACACAGACACAGACACACACACACACACACACACACACACACACACACACACACACACACACACACACACACACACACACACACACACACACACACACACACACACACACACACACTTCTTTGCTATAAAGCATGCAAAGGGGATTTGGTTGGGGATCAGGTTGCATGGTGCTGGATAGACTGAATTCAGGTAAGAGTGTCTGAGAGCATGTGTGAGAGAGAGAGAGAGAGAGAGAGAGAGAGAGAGAGAGAGAGAGAGAGAGAGAGAGAGAGAGAGAGAGAGAGAGAGAGTGTGCAGGATTACATTGGCCTGGCAATGGGCTCCTCTCATTCTCTCCATCTAATCTCTCTGCTCCTCCTACTGTCTGAACAACAGTCTGGCTTTACATTAGAGCAGCTTCTGAAACCCGTTCCTATCCATCTCTGTTGTTTTGTGGACAGAAATCTTGATAAAGAAATGTATGTTGGCATGATCTTGCTAGATTTGCAAAAAATACTACTGGTTCTCAAAGTGTGGTCTGGGGACCCCAGGGGTCCTTCAAGGGGTTCCAGGGGGTCAGCAAAACGAGTAAAAGCCCGATTTGAATGTTCAGCTATATGAAAATATAGTGTAATTTTTTTTACACATGCTGTCAAAATAATGTTTTACTTATTACCTTACAGGAATAACTCTTGTGATGTCTCAGGGCCTAATCAGAACCTCAGGATAGTATGTGCGGGATGCCGCAAGGTTTCTATTCTAGGGCCTCTTTTATTTCTTGTAAATGATATGCCAGCTGTGTGAAATGCTGAGGCTTCCGCTGAGGCTTCCGCATTACTGGTTATTAACTCTTAATAATGAATTAGAAGGTATAAGAGAGTCATCTAACAAGCTTTTAATACATTTGAGTCAATCCTGTTTGGAATTAAAAAGATGCCATCAAAAAGAAATACATTGAAAGTCTTTTTTAACGGAGCTGAGATTGTAACTCAGACACGCTTATAATTAGGAATTAATATTGGAATGGTAAATGGACTGCATTTATATAGCGCCTTTCTAGTCTTTCCGACCCTTCAAAGCACTTTACAATGTACTTCTCCCATTCACCTATTCACACACCGATGGCGGAGGAAACCATGCACGGCACCAACCTGCCCGTCAGGACCAGTTAGGGGGTTCAGTGACTTTCTCAAGGATACTTTGGCATGCAGCCAGGAGGAGCTGGGGATCGAACCTGGAACCTTCAGATCCCAAGACGGCCTCCCCTGAGCCACTGGAACAGTCACTCTAATGAAAATCAATTGCTGCTAAATATTATCTATTGCTATATGTTTGCCAGAAAACCAAGTTCCTGTGTTGCAGAACAAGGCTCAGCGACTTTTAAGTATTGTATATGACTTTAGTATTGACTGTATTGACTTTTCAGTTAGGACACTTCATGTGTCATCACTGATACAGTGTAATTTCAATTATATTATGCTCTGCTTGGTGCAGTGGTTTGACAGATAAATCTAGAAACAAATAATATTATTCTATATTTATTAACCCATTCAATCCGAACGCTTTTGTGTAATTTTAGATTTGAGCTATAACCATTATTTTGTACTTTGGCTATTCAAAAATAGCAGATCTACAAGCTCGTAGCGTGGCACGCTACGAGCTTGTAGCTTGTAGATCTGTAGATCTGCTTGTAGAGCTGCTATTTTTTTAACATTGTGAAAATTTGTGCAACTCTTTGAATATGTATCTTTTAACGCAATTTTTTTTACTCAAATCTTTGCTTCTGCAAGCAACACAATATTTTGATATGGGGGTCGGCGGCCAAATACATATCATTTTGGGGGTCCTTAGCAAGAACAATTTTGAGCACCACTGATACAGTATAAGAATAGTTTTTTAGAAAACTACCTTTGGGCGCTCGGGTGGCGCAGTGGTAAAGTCACTGCCCACCACCACAGAGGTTGTGGGTTCGACTACACTGTGGTGCATCCGACTTTGTCGAGCGTCTACAGTACACAAACGCAATTGGCCTGTGTTCGAGGGAGGGAAGCCGGACGGGGAGGGTGATATTGGTCATTGCACATACTCCTATGGACTGGGGGCGGCACCTGTCAGCGGGAAGTGTTGGGCGGGAGGAGTAGGACGAAGGCTCTACGTCCTCCTGGTGGGGGCTCCTCAACTCACTGGCAGGTGAGTCAGTAGGATACGACAGCAGTGTGTGTGGGGAGGAATTAATTGGCATAACGACGAGGAGAAAAAGGGGAAAAGATTATTGGCTACTCTAAATTAAAAAGAAAAAGAAAAAAGAAAACTGCCTTCCATTAAAGCTGCAGTCCAGAACTTGGAGATTTTAGGATTGTGCTGTTAAGTTTTGGCGTTGAATGTCTTTCTGTTTTCTTTTTGGAATTGTGTTAGAAATGTGTTCTCACTTAAGATGTAATCATGGATTCTTGTTCTTCTTTTTGTTTCTGATATAGTCAAATCAATCAATCAATCAATCAATCAATCAATCAATCAATCAATCAATCAATCAATCAATCAACCAGCCAATGTATCCATCTCGATGCTAGTTTTTGTCCATCTGTCTGTTTTTCCTCTCCTACTGTACGTTCACACATTCTCTCTCTACTGTCTCTCCTCCATCCATCTCTCTTTGGCTCTTTTTCTCCATCTAGCCCACGGGCCAAGACCCCAAATTTAACAAATCAGTACCATCTAAGTGGGCAAATTCTGGTTGTGATTTGATTTATTCCTAAACATCCCTAGATCATGTTTTTATATGATTGACCTTGCTGACTGGTAGCTTATTTGTGTTTTCACCTCTTAAAGTAATAGACTGTCATTAAAAAACGGGAAAGCCGCGCTTCGCTTCATCTTTATTTCATTACATCCTATCCCTGGGGTGTGTCTGCACAACTGGCAACCCATAGATACAGCCTATATCCTACATCCTATCAAGTTTGAAATTGAAGTTGAAGACATTTGTCTAATACACAGTGATATTCAAGCCGCTTTTGGTAGATTTTCATCATTGTGTTTTCCAATTAGGATACTTTCCCACAAAGTTAACACATGCATTATAAACATACTTATGCATTACAATTGGCTTACAACACTATAATTATATTTATATAAACTCTGACTTACTCATAATGCTATACCAACAATCGTAAAACATAAAGCATTTCACAAGCATATTCAAAGAACAGACACTGAAAAGGTATTTGTAAATTAACATTGTAAAACAACTATTAATAATGAAGACCATCAGCATGAGAACACTACTTTTTCAAAATCATAAATGTAATAGCAAGACCAATTATGTTTACCAGCATTTGAACCTTTTCTTATTATTTTTTTTAAAACTAATTTTCTTCTAATCAACTCGCCTCCACTGCTCGGAAAGTGCTTCTGGAGTGGCCTTGAAAGGGCAATTTTACCTGATGTGGTACACAGAAGTCTAAAACCTTTGATTTTGTATGATGTATAACAAAGATTTTTACGGTGTGGCACCGCAGGGACCAGCCGTCTAGAACTGTGTGACACTGTGTGACAGTTTGTGTGCTTTTCTGGAAACAATAATATGGGGGAAATAACAACATGTCAAATAAATATAAAAATCTACTCCTGTGGAGTAGCTTTTTGATCATATATTAATTTACTTGTGTTGATCCTATAAGCAATTTAATACAGGTAAGGTTTTGGCCACTCAATGGTACAGATATCTGGTCTGGGTCTTTCTACCTCTCTCTACCACTCTCTCCCTTTACTGATGCCTGTAGATGCATAGCCTCACTATACTGTGTACATGCAGTGTTAGACAGAACAGTATGCGATGTGGTCAGTCATGCCTTTGTGAACACACACACACACACACACACACACACACACACACACACACACACAGACACACACACACACACACACACACACACACACACACACACACACACACACACACACACACACACACACACACACACACACACACACACACACACACACACCCATGAAGCGACTAACCAGGCATGGTGATCGCTCTATCAGCCGTGACGAAACGTCAGTCCACTGCGTGACCTCAACTTGACTCTGCAGCTAGCCCTGGACACCCACCCACACACACACACGCACATGCGCGCACGCACATGCGCACACACACACACACACACACACACACACACACACACACACACACACACACACACACACACACACACACACACACACACACACACACACACACACACACACACACACACACACACACACACACACACACACACACACACACAGAGAGCACCACCAACATAATGAAGCATGTCTGAAGCCATTCCAAGTGTAGAACCTGTAGATCAAACTGCTGCCTAACCATGCATGTGTCTTGTAACATAGTAACACTGTTTATGGGGGCAATTGGAAAATATTTTAAGATTAGTGTAACAAGTAAGACGCGCGAACGCGGGAAGCGAACGCAGCTTGAAAATAACAATAAGAAGAATAGAAAGGAATGACATGGAGAAATCTCAAACTGTCCTCAAACTAAGGCGTTTTCAACTTGCCATCCGGCCTGAATGCACAAATGATATTGAATTCTTAGATATCCCAATAGATGAACTTGTGTAGATGCTTTTAGATAGTTCTTTTTGACTGTAGCTGCTATATTTCTCTCAGAGGAGTGTAATTAGTCACCCAGGGGCAGGCGGATTTCAGCCACACTGAGATCTGTCAGCAGCCAATGAGAGCGTGAGTCACATGGGGGCGCGGCTGCACACAGGCAGTGCACACAGACAGACACACAACCCGAGCACGGTTTTAAGATTAGTGTAACCACTTTCAACCTGGCGTCCCCATTTTGGGCATGTTAATTGTCAAAAATGATACAAAATTTTCACATTTTTCAAAAATAACCAATCTACTTGTAAGCTCAAAATGTGTCGTGTTATGAGGTTGTTGATCACTTATTTTCACAATTGTATCTATTTGGGGGTCCTTGGCGTGGAAAGGTTTGGAAACCCCTGCTATAACCTTTCCAGCCATTTTACTAGGGCCGGACAAGAAAAAAACACAATATACAATTTATCTGAATATTGAAATAAGTGTCACTCTACATTACATTACATTACATTACGGTCATTTAGCAGACGCTTTTATCCAAAGCGACTTACAATAAGTGCATTCAACATAGGTAGGCAAGAAAACTACTAATCACCAGAAGTCTTAAGTGCATTCTCTTCTAAAACAAGCAACTAGAGTGTACCTAGCGCTAAGGTAAAAGTGCAATATATCAGCTACCTACTCTTTACTTTGGGCTTCACGGCATCAAGGATCATCATTGTTTTCATCCAACTGTAAATACACGCCTCAGGGCTCTACTGTATTCCTGTGATCCCACAAATACATAATGAAGAAGTGCTAGCAACTAGAATGGTGTCCAGAACTAAGAAGAGGAGATAAAATGGTAAATGTTGCGTTTATATCGTGCCTTTCTCCAAAGTGCATTACATTCACCAATCCAGAAACACAGACAGCGGAGGAAGCCATGTTTAGTTGCAAGTCACCATCAGGAGCAGTTAGGCCTAAACCGCTAGGGGTCAACGTGTCTTGCTCAAGAACATTTTACATGTCTACCTCACATCTCTACCTCCTGAGCCAGTGCCACCCTATTAGTGTGAGATACATAGTGAGATATAGGAATTAGATGTGTTTTTGTGTTTCTTTGGTAAATTGCTTTGTATTGTATATGATCCCCATCAAAAGGTTTTCTATTATTATTTTTGCCAGGACATTTTCTCTCTGAGATTCAGAATCTCTCTTGTGTTGCCATTTCTTCAATGTGAACATTTTCACACTGCTGTCTTGGCCAGTACTCCCTTGTAAAACAACAACATAAAACATTTAATAAAGGAGAGACTTTAAAACAAATTGCAGCACATAAAAGGATTTAGAAGCATTCAATAACAAGAGCATTCAGTGGTCAAGTAGTCCTTAATCCTGCTTTTATAATCTTCCATGCTTATAATATATAATCTAGTTGAAGATGAATCGGTATAGCTCCCCGATGAGCATGCACAAAACATTAAAAGCACTTTAATGCAAGGGTTAGAGGAATGGCATGCATAACTCCTCCATGGACTCGAAGGTTCATGATACGATAGGTAGAGGACTCAGTAGAGAGCATAAATAGGAAGGCATATTGTGCAATAGCCTCATAATACGTAATATATAGTTTGAATAAAGACAATGTCAGGACCGTGAACTGAATTATCTTTATCCATCCCTTACAATGGATCTTTATTACAGTATCATACCATGGTCAATACAGGTGTCTGTGTCTACACATGCTCGTGCGTCTAGTGTGTTCTCATGCCTCCCTGATTTCCCTTCTAGCTGTCTAGCTTGTCTCCACATGGCTGCCTTGTTTATGACGCACAAACCCAACACTGCATTCATCAGGGCCCACACTTCTCTTCACCTCCTCTATTCCACTCTACTCCTGTCACCCCCTACCTCCCCATCTCTCCTCCTATCCTCCTCTCCCTACTATCCAGCTCCCCTCCTCCCCTCCCCCCTCTCTCTCTCATGCTCTGCCTCATAGAACTGTGGTCTCCTCTCTTCTCTTCTCTTCTCTTCTCTTCTCAATGGTCAGCATTTCTATATCACCTTTCTCCAAAATGCTTTCTGTGTAACATTCACCCTGCAGCCAGACCCTAACCTGGTCGTTTGGGAGTAGATAAGGTGTCTTGGTCAAGGACAGAGACTTCAACACAAAGCCAGGAGGAGTCAGGGATTTCACCAGGAACCTTTCCATAGACAGCCGCTCTACCTCCTGTGCTACTGCTCCCCTCCCCTCCCCCTGTCATTTCAGTGTAATGGCAGGGCACAGTAGACCGTGACATGAGAGACAAAGCCCTCTCATCCATTCAGAGACCAAGAAGAACAAGAGAAGATGAAATAAAGGTGTTTACGGTGGCTCTGTTTTAAACACTTCAATCACCTGTTCTCTCTCTCGCTCTCTCTCTCTCTCTCTCCCCTTGCGTGTGTGTGTGTGTGTGTGTGTGTGTGTGTGTGTGTGTGTGTGTGTGTGTGTGTGTGTGTGTGTGTGTGTGTGTGTGTGTGTGTGTGTGTGTGTGTGTGTGTAATAAATAAATAATGTGTGTGGATAATTCCGGCAGCTTGTGTGGAGCCTGATAAGAACGTCTTCCATCTCTACTGACGTGACACAGTCCCCACATGTTGCATACTGGGAGCCAGCATAATATTCACGAGCGTAGAGGGCCGTTAACACCAAGCACTATAACTATAACAATATTGTTCACTATTGTCTTTGTAATAGTTGTGGTGTGTGGACTGTGCCATCCACTTGAGTTTGATCAATTTTTTATAATTATATCTTTATCGTTATAATGCTTGGTGTGAACAGCCCTATAATAGGAGTATAATATGCAGGAGTGTCAGCATGGGAGCATAATGTGTGTGTGTGTGTGTGTGTGTGTGTGTGTGTGTGTGTGTGTGTGTGTGTGTGTGTGTGTGTGTGTGTGTGTGTGTGTGTGTGTGTGTGTGTGTGTGTGTGTGTGTGTGTGTGTGTGTGCGTGTGCGTATGTGCATGCGTGTGCAATTGTGATTGTGTTGTAGACAATGCATGTGTGCGTGCGTGCGTGCGTGCGTGTGTGTCTCAGCTCACAGGGTAATATTGCTTCATAACAAACTATTTTCTATGCCACATTAGGCTCACTCTCCCATCTCTCTTTCTATCTCTCCTCTCCTGCCTTCTCAATCTCTCTCTCTCTCTCTCTCTCTCTCTCTCTCTCTCTCTCTCTCTCTCTCTCTCTCTCTCTCTCTCTCTCTCTCTCTCTCTCTCTCTCTCTCTCTCTCTCTCTCTCTCTCTCTCTCTCTCTCTCTCTCTCTCTCTCTCTCTCTCTCTCTCTCTCTCTACCCCTTTCCATCTCCTTCTCTCTCTTCCTCCATTTATCTCCGTGTCTGGTTTTAAGCCTCATAACACAATTCGTGATGCCGGGTGGATGGGCTAGGTGATGGTGATTGTTTGTTTATCAGTGGGGGGGGGGGGGGGGGGTCGATAGAACCTGAGAATATTTTCCACCAGTTGTTCTCTGCACAGACATTGATTGACCACGTTAACCCCTCAGAATAGACACCAGCGATCGATCACATTAACAACACCTAAAAAACACAAGCTACTGATGATCTCTCACGTTAATCCCTCACAAAAACATGCTGATCGATCATGTTTTTTTCCACTAGAGTGGAAAAAAAACATGAGTTTTTTTTTCATCTGCACAGGTTGTCCTGAAAAAACAAAACAAAAGAATATAACTTGAACTTAAATGAACACAGAGGATTTGGAATATTCTCAGTATATTCTGATAAAGGTATTCTGATTCTATAGTCAAGTCACACAGTGACCATATGTCCATATGTTGAGCGTGAACAAAGCGCCGCAACATCAATAGAAAAATAACGTGAATTTAAATACATGCAAGTACAATAAAATAAAACAGTACAAAGCACAGTTACTTAAAGATGAGAATGCACAGGGCAAACACATGGATTTAAAAGTGTCGGCGGTGGGGGCAGAGCCGGAGAGACAGCCAGTTTGTTCCGGCTATGGTTATCAGAGCGGCCATGAATCCCCCCGCAGCTGGAAATATTATAGCAAAAACCAACCATTCCTCTTGGGGGACGTAGGGTTAAATCAGCCAGCCTGCAGCAGAGAGAGATGCTTTCACAACGGCTAAATCTATACAGCTCTCTGAGTGCTCAGCCATGAAGGAGGGGCACCTAGTGTGTCTGTGCGCGCGCACCTGTGTGTGTGTGTGTGTGTGTGTGTGTGTGTGTGTGTGTGTGTGTGTGTGTGTGTGTGTGTGTGTGTGTGTGTGTGTGTGTGTGTGTGTGTGTACTTGTATTGCTATACTTGGGGCCGGATGTCCCCACAGGTATATTGTCCTGGTCCTCGACTGTAAGAAAGAACGAAAGAAAGAAAGAAACCCCCCCCCAAAAAAACAAACAGAGCTACAGTTCAAATTAGTTCAAATATTATTTGGGTTGGGATTAGCGTTAGGGGTTGCAGGGTTTAGTGTTGGGATTAGATATTGGGCCAAAATGTTGATGTCCTCACAAGTATAGTAATACTCTGTGTGTGTGTGTGTGTGTGTGTGTGTGTGTGTGTGTGTGTGTGTGTGTGTGTGTGTGTGTGTGTGTGTGTGTGTGTGTGTGTGTGTGTGTGTGTGTGTGTGTGTGTGTGTGTGTGTGTGTGCAAAAGAGTGTTGTGGTCACATTGCTCCCTGTACAGTTATTAAAGTTAGATTGCTTTGATAAAGGTTGTCCTCTCCACTCTGCCTTTCAACCTCTCTACCTCTGTCTACCTCTCTGTCTACCTCTCTCTCTCCCTCGCCCTCTCCCTTTCTCTCTCTCTCTCTCTCTCTCTCTCTCTCCTCTTCCCAGAGACAATGGACTTATTTTTAGCAAACCAGCATTGAGTTAAAACACACACACCCCCCATCCTCTCCCATCCTTTTATCACTCTGTCTCTCTGTCTTCCTCTCTCACAAACACTGTGCATGTCGACACCCACTAACAGGAAAACAGTACACTACATACACAGGTATAATGCACATCAAAACTGTACACTTAGTCTTGATCAATGGTGAAAGAAGTACTCTCATTCCTTACTTAACCACATAAACCCTACGTACTTCGCTGTACGTCAAGTATCAATAATAGCAGATCTAAGCTCACACAATGTTACGTTGCAACACGTTGTGAGCTTGCAGATCTGCCCAGACCAGGGATGCTATAGTGTTGCTTATTACGCGGCTTGGTTGAATGCTTGATTCTGATTGGTCAATCACTGAAGTCAGCGGGCTGTTATTATTGAATAATGACTGCTGAAATCAATAACAGACATTACATTACAGTCATTTAGCAGACACTTTTATCCAAAGCGACTTACAATAAATACATTCAACATAGGTAGGCAAGGTAGGCAAGGAAACTAATCACCAGAGGTCTTAAGTGCATTCTCTTCTAAAACAAGCAACTAAGAGTATACCTAGCGCTAAGGTAAAAGTGGTAAATGGTGCATTTATATACCGCTTTTATCCAAAGCGCTTTACATAGATTGTGCATTACATTCACCCATTGACACACCGATGGCGGAGGAAACCATGCAAGGCACCAACCTGGTCATCGGGAGCAATTAGGGGTTCAGCGTCTTGTTCAAGGACACTTTGACATTCTAACTCTGGGGGAGCCCCCCAGCCCGGGATTGAACTGGGAACCTTGCGGTTTCCAGTTCACTCTACCCGGCCACTCTACCCCTGAGCCACTGCCGCCCCAAAGTGCAAATATCAGCTACCTACTTTTTTAAACAGATGAGACAAATAGGAAAATCAAATGAGCAAGAGCTAAAGACAAATAAGTGTATCGAATAAACAAGATCCAATGAGACAACAGCTCATACAACTAATTGACAACAAGTAGGCCAGGCAAAGAGGAAGGGTAGTGTTTCCTGAAGAGGTGGGTTTTCAGCCTGCGGCAAAAGATGGGCAGCGACTCTGCTGTCCTGACATCAGTGAGGCGTTCATTCCACCACTGTGGGGCCAGAACAGAAAAAAAACTGTGACCGTGTAGATTGGCCAGAAGGACCACCGAGCGACGAGGCAACCAGTCTCCCCGAGGTGGCAGACCGAAGTGGTCGGGCAGGGGTGTAAGCCTTGACCATAGCCTGGAGGTAGGAAGGAGCTGTTCCTTTCGCTGCCCTATAGGCTAGCATCAGGGTCTTAAACTGGATGCGAGCCGCTACGGGGAGCCAGTGTAGAGAACGGAGATGGATAGTTGTGTGGGAGAACTTGTGGGCGGTTGAACACCAGACGAGCTGCAGCTTTCTGAACAAGCTCCAGAGAGGCAGACGCCGGGGCACCAGCAGGGGCGTCAATTGGGTATGGCAGGCTATTGCAGCTGCCATACCCTGGCTCCAGGGGAGAAAAAAAAAAGAGTACTTTTTTTGACAATAAATCGGGAAAATCAGGCAAAAATATGAATTAAATAACATAACCCTAACCTAACCCGAATCCTAACCCTAAAACCGAAATAAAGTAACCAAAAACTGGAAAAAAACGAACTCAACCCGCCCAGAACCGCACAAAAATTTTGCGCGCGCGCGGGGGTGACCTCATGCACGCGCGCGCAGCGCGCGTGCATGAGGTCGCGTGCATGCTGCCATACCCTAGCTTTTGCTGAACTGACGCCACTGGGCACCAGCAAGGAGGGAGTTGCAGTAGTCCAGGCGGGAGATGACAAGAGCCTGGATGAGCATCTGCGCTGCCTTCTCAGCGAGGAAGGGAAGAATCCTCCTGATGTTGTAGAGGAGGAACCATGGGAAAAGTCATGGGAGTGACCACTGTCTAATCCAGTGGTTTTCAACCCTTTTCATGCCAAGGACCCCTAATTTGATATACATTTGGCCGCGGACCCCCATTTGAAAATGTTTTGTGCCAGGGACCGCCAGAAGCAAAGATATCAGTTAATTTTCGCTTTAAAAAAATATAAATATTCAAATATATGCACACTTTTTCAAGGTTTTTCAAAAAATAGCAGATCTACAAGCTCATAGCGCGGCACTCGGTGCCGCGCTATGATCTTGTATATCTGCTATTTTTGAAAAGCCATGGCAAAGCTAAGTGGTTAAAATGATTGTGAAGCTATGTTAACTAATTTCGCTGGGGACCCCCTGGTGGTCCCCGGACCACTGGTTGAAAACCACTGGTCTAATCAAAGACTCAGAGCACCTGCTCATAATATCAATATGCGTTGCTTGATTTTGTGCTGTATCCAACATGGCAGCCATGTAAACAAACACGTCATTTACAGCTAAACATTGCTCTAAAAGGAATATTTTTGAAAACATGTGAAACAAGAAATAGACAATGCAGAAACCGAAAGTACACTTCCCGTTGTTTTCCGAGTTGACCGTGTCTCGGTCTATTCGGTCTATTGACCGAATATTATGCTGGCTCCCAGTATGCAACATGTGGGGACTGTGTCACGTCAGTAGAGATGGATGGCGTTCTTATCAGGCTCCACACAAGCTGCCGTAATTATCCACCTTAAATACAACAGAATACTGTATCTCTCTCTGCAATTTGCTATATAGATGTGCTATATTGCTATATATTTAATGTAGAGCGAAAACAGAAAAGACTAGTATAGAGCCCTGAGGGACACCGGTCAACCAAGTTTAAGTGGTTAATGAATTTAGATGCATTTAGATTTCCCCAGACGAATCAATAGGCATTGGTCTCTGATTGTTTGGCTATGCTATAGGGATGCTAGGGCTCATGTGGTTAAGTGAAAGTAGTAATAATACAATGTAGAAATACTCTGTTACAAGTAAAAGTGCTGTGTACTTGTGTAGAGGTACAACATTATTGGCATCACAATATACTTACAGTACAAAGTGTAATTTATGCAGAATTGATAGTAATGCATTAATGTGTTCATAATTAACATAAACCTGTAATAATTTATCATAATGTACTGTATCAATGTATGGTTTGTTAATATTCTAAATCTGCAAAGCAATTGAAGTGAAGTAGAAAGTAAAATATTGTCCTCTAAGATGTAATAGTATAAGTAGAAGTATGATGTGTCGAATACTCAAGGAAAGTTAAAACTGTACTTACATTATGCTCTATTTTCAAAGGGCAATTCTTTGCCCTTTTTTCTGACCTTTGAAAGGAAAAACTAAGAGTTTAAGAAATAAATAAAGTATAATCAAAATGTGACCTACTACCCAATTATTGTAACTGTTTGATTATGGTCACAGTAGGACCAGAAAAGTGAAAAGGTCTGAGTAAAGGTCCAATTATCATAAAATATGGTCTATAATGTCTACAACCAACTACACAGGAAATCAACAATGGCTCAATTAGATCTAATTATGTTTACAGTTGGGGCGGCAGTCAACTACAAACCTGAGGTGATAGCCCACATAAATCTAAATCTTATTACTAAGGCAATTAGGATCTGTTTGTTTATAGTCAACTAAAAACAAAGTATCACAAAGCTGCCAGCCGTCCAATTAAGAGTGAGACAGAGCCGGGCACTCGGGTGGCGGAGGGGTGAGTTATACATGCCCGCTCTGCCCACCACCAGAGTCTAGGGGTTTGAATCCGCTGCCGTGCATCTGGTTCGGCCGAGCCTTTATGCGAACACAACTGGCCGTGTTCAGGGGAGGGAAGCGGAGAGGGGGAGCACATACTACTACGGGCTGGGATGGCGCCTGTCAGCAGGGAATGTTGAACAGGAGGAGTGGGACAGAGGGCGTTATGTCCTCCTGGTAGGGGCTCCTCACTGGCAGGTGAGCGAGTAGGGTACAAACAACAGCAGTGGCAACACATA
>NC_139945.1:16329851-16377351 GCF_963454915.1 Gymnoscopelus microlampas | reverse complement strand
CATGAACGCACCGTCCAATTGCGCTCAAACTTTGCACGCACATTCACACTATGTTGAGGAACAAATGCCACCCTTTTAACATTGGCCTGTTATAGCGCCACCAACAGGTCTAATTCAGCAAAACACATGTTTTTGACAAAATGCCTCAAATCATGAATGCAGTCAGTGTCCGATTGTCGTGCAAGGCCTAAGAAGAAATGGCACCCTTTTCACGTTGGCCTATTATAGCGCCACCAGGAGGCCACAGTAGCCTACCTGACCTGGCGGAGACCTGTGCTCCGAGGAGCACTTTTTCTAGTTTGTTCTGTTGTTCTATTGTTTTGGTAGTTTTTGTTTTTTTGTCCTTGTCCTTGTTTGGGGCTCTCACAGCTGCAGGGAAAAACTCTCTCTGAGCCTTGAGCCTCAGGCTTGTAGACTAAAGTTCACATTAGCACATCATTGGTGCTTCATTCATAAACTGCACACCTAGTAACTTGCTATCCATAGCTACATGAGGCACAAGGAGGAAGCCACATTGTTATCAGACCCCCCCTCTCCTTTTCCCTCTTTAATCCTCCCTTTTTGTTTTGTCTTACACACTTTCTCCTCTCATAGCATCAACATCTCTCTCTGTCTCTCTCTCATATCTCATGTCACTCTCTCTCCGTCATTAGCCTCTTTCTTTTTCTTTCTCAGAACACCCCACCTTCAATCACTGATGAAACAACATCTACTCAAAACGGTCCTTTTCCCCAATGTCTTTTTATCCAATAATTGATCCATGACTTGTCACTAACGAGTTATGATTTATTGTGACATTTTAGTAGCCTGGGGATACAGTGGAGCTTTCAAACCAGCGTCAAAGACCATGCTGCGTATATATCTCTGTAATGCTATTAACAGGAGAGTGATTCTGCTGTCATTTAGGCTTTCTGCTGTTCCCTGGTGTGTTGTTGAATTGTGTTAACTACCCTAGTGTTCCTATTCTTGGAATGTTATAATAGGCAAACATTCAGCAAAACTAGCCAATTTTAACGCTGACAACTTGTAAATGGTTGACAAACCGAAATATCGGCTATTTCCGGCGGAGTATAAAGGGTTTAAGTGGTTTAACATCAACCTGTAGCTGGCAACAGAGCACGCATGGCTCCACTTCCCCCATCTGAGACCTAAAGCCTGGTGCAGCCTCATCACTTAATGGACCGTGTGTCTTTAACGATCATTTCTGTGATCAGCTGCATGGCTCGTTTAGCTGGTTCTCCATGGAGCGGAACTGGTTGATGAAATACCATCTTGATTGTCCAAATCACCACTTCCGTGGTTTAAGTGGAATTCAGATTTATTTTAAGAAATGTATGAACAAATGTAATTCACTGTGTTTCTAATAGACGGCCCTGTCACTAGTGGCTCTACAAGTGGTATTAGTGCCATACCTACTCACTTTGGTAGGTAAAGCAGCATTCATCCATATATGTTGTATAAAAGCAGAACTAATATTCAGAACAACAGAATGAGCGTGTAGCACTGCTGGCACAGTATTGTATAAGGAGCAACTATACATACATCATATTTAAACAAATTATATTATTTATTACTACTGAATGTGAGTGCGTGCGTGCGTGCGTGCATGCGTGTGTCTCATTGTGTTACTGTGCGTGCATGTGTGTCAGTTTGTGTGTGTGTGTGTGCGCGAGTGTGTCCATTGCAGTTTGATTGCTTTTGTGTACGTACATGCATGTGTGTGCGTACATGCACGCGCAGTGCATTCATCTGTCAAGTCTGATGCATGGCCCACTGTCAGCTGCCGCCTCCCCTTCACACGTCATTGGCTGTCGCCATGAGACCAGAACTTATTTCGCCAATTAGCTCGCAGAGAGATCGTAGAGATTGGAATTGCTGTGCGAGACGCCGCTGTGTCTCTCTTACAGTGACAGCTGCTGCAGAATGAATGGCTGTAATATCACACCAGAGATGCGGGCTATACGATGTCACTATCAGGCCGTCATATGGGGATGCCATTGTCTATCCATTCCTGCACATTCTTTTTTAAAAGGAACCTATATCTTATCACCTCATTTCATTACCATTCACCAGAAATGTACACACATTACACACTGCATGCGCTTATGTGATGAACAAAATTCTGTAGGAATTCCAATCCATAATCTGATTAGATAGTGGTAATTGCTTTTGGAGAATTGGAGAGTTCAGCGGCTCTGCAAACTCTTGAGTGTACAAATGTAACCAAATGGACCCATAACATTTGTACTCTCTTGGTTACATTTGTACCCGCTTGACACAGAGGATGTTACTGTGTAGAAGTCGGAATAGACAGCTCCTATACTCACAAGTCTCTAAAGTCCCTTCGTTGCCTCAAAGCCACTGGTGGTATAGCGTTAATTAGCTTCTCCCCCCCCGGACAATCAAGCATATGAATGAACAGACCAGGGCAAACTAAAATAAGCCTGGGAATGTGCTGCCATGCAGCTTCCATTGCTAAAAGTGGGTGGTAACAATCAGAGAGTGAAAAGTCTGTCCTTCATATTGGGGCAGTGGGGGTTCGTTAGAGGCCACCATTATATTTTTTTCTGGTTTATTCAGACATTATAGCCGCAATAATAGTAATATAGTATACAACAACAAGGAGATAAACAAAAAAAGGAATAATCAGAGAATCAAAGAATAGAACCAGTATCAAGGCAATTTGTCCATTGAGGCGCTTGAACCAGTGCTAAACAGAAAATTAATTCGAATCCAGATTCTAGCATAAATCCTAATTCCTAACATCATCCATCAGACCTGAGAGATGAGACATGTGTCGCCTGCCCTGTCCTGTCCTGTCCGCTCCATTTAACTGGAGCTACAGCTGCTGTTGTGATCCTGTTGTGACTGACAGGGGACAGTTGTTTATCGTTTAGAGGTGCTAATCACTTTGAGGTGCCCATGTCAATAAAACTCATTAGGCTAAATGAGCAGCCAATCAGTCCTGACTCCCCCCATATTCATCACCACGGCAAGCTCCAATCAATCATTGAGCCCCCCCCCCCAAATCCCCCCCCCCGGCACATATGACACGTCATCATCTTTCTTAATCCCAGCCTAGGTTGGACGAGTCCAACTCGTCCAACATGTGACGGGGTCGCTACATTCTGATTAACGTATTCTGATTCCATAATGTCAACTGGTATTATAACAGATGTGTATGTAATGTATCTGTGTGTGTGTGTGTGTGTGTGTGTGTGTGTGTGTGTGTGTGTGTGTGTGTGTGTGTGTGTGTGTGTGTGTGTGTGTGTGTGTGTGTGTGTGTGTGTGTGTGTGTGTGTGTGTGTGTGCGTGTGCGTGTGCGCATGTGCTTGTGCGTGTCCACCTTCTGTGTTTGTGTGTATGGGGTGGTGTATTGTGTGCATGTGCGCGTGCGCGTGCGCGTGCGTGTGCAGGTGCGTGAGTGTTGCATGTAGGCTATGCAACTTCATTACCGCTGTGTGTCACATATCATTGTAACCATGCCAGACCTGTCAGTATGTATTTAAAGCCCATTAACGGTGTCTGATGTGATAGCCTAGAGCAAGACACACTGAATCCCTGACAGCATGTCGCCTTCAGCCAGACAGACAGGCATACAGGCAGACTGTGCAGTCATTTTAGGAAAATGTACTATGACTTGCTTCTGCTGAGCTTCTGCTTTACTAGTGCTGCTAGATTGCAGGGAATGCATGTGTAATAAGATAAGTAGAGATAAGTCCTCCTTCTTTGGGTCAATTCAGGGCAATGGTTTCCAACACTTTTGTTCAAGATTGTAACTGCTTTATTACATTTTTCTCTTTAGATTCATGTATTTTAATTATTGCTGTATATGAATGACTCTACCTGTTGAGTATTGTGTTCTGTATCTCAACTACATTGAAAATGAGGGCCTGCCCCTCAACTGTACGCCGAGTTGAAATAAAGGTTATGATGATGAAATTGTTTCCCTACTATACTGGAACGTATAAGCCGAACAACTAACACAATTATAAAAATGCATTTTATTCAAATAAAGGATAGTAACAGCTCCTGCCTGTTAGAGACAGGGAGACAGGTAGATCAAAGTGTCTAGTGGTTTTACTTTGCCATGAACATTTGCTTATGTGACCGCTGCCACAATGCAACATGCTAATCTTATGTAATACCATGGAAAAACGACAACATAAAACATTGTATTTTCTCTCGGTTAACATTAGGAGGCTTGACACTGGGGGTTGACAGAACGTTGTCCTGATCCACTGTGCGGTGGAAGAAGTACTCATATTTTTTTGTAGTAGTAAAAGTACCAATATCACTATACTTACAAGGAAAAGTCCTGTTTAAAAACAATGACATGGGTAAAAGTACACATGTATTTTCGTCCAAATATGCATACAGCTCCAAACATAAAAGTACTCATTATGCAGAATTGTACTGCATTAATGTGCTCATCAATCTAATGTTGCAGATGGTAAAGGTGGGCTGATGTGCTGTTGGGTAGCGTAACCTATAATCATGTATCACTTAATGCAGGGGTCTTCAACGTTTTTCAGGCCAAGGAGAAGCAGGGACACTGTAAAACTGTTTTGCATATTAAACTAGGTCTCAGTCCCTCCATCTTCTGATTTTTTTAATTTTATTTTTACTGTCATACAGCTGGATGTTATAGAACTGTCAAGTCGGTTGAGCTCAAAAAATATTTCTGTTGACTCCCCCTGGTCAGCCGGGGCGCCTGATGGAGGGGAAAGGATCTGGTTGGAATAACGTGTTCCTTCCACTCCCCCCTGTCAGGTGATAAGAAGCGGCTTGCCAACACCTCATGCATTGAAGGAGGCATGAGCTCAGTTCTGGGCACTCCCTAGGCTGGCAGAGGGAGAGTAGCGCCCAGGATTACATAGGCAATTGGCACTGGGTGAAAAAATGGGTTACAAAATAAATAAATGTATATCTGTCAGATATGTGTATGTCAGGGGTATTCAACTAGATTAGGCAGGGGGCCACAATTGTAAAATTACTTGAAGTCAGGGGCCACAAGACCATGTTTGTGGTTAACCGTTTCTTGTGTGTGCTATAGCAAGGATTCACAAACTTTTCAGGCTGTGAACCCCCAAAAAGAATCATATTTGAACTGGGGACCCCCCACATTGACAAGCACTTGGAATTGTAGACGTTGAGTTGATTGATTTAGTTTGACTCGGTTCCACAGATAAATATATTGTGAAAATAGCCGATCTACAAGCTCACAGAGTTCCACGATGCGGTGCGGGTCACATTTTTATTAATAATTAATTAAACTAGTATAAAACAACAGTAACAACAACACACTCTACCAGCCTCCAGTGGTGGAAAATAGCAGATCTACAAGCTCACAATGCCTTGCGCTTGTAGATCTGCTACTTTCACATGGTTACATGGTATGTTTTATAATAATAATCGAAATCTACAAAGTAACAAGTAACTAAAGTTTTCAAAAAATTGTAGTGGAGTAAAAAGTACAATATTTGCCTCTGAGATATAGTGGAGTTACTGGAGTAGAAGTAAAAGTATTAGAAATTGGAAATACTCGAGAGTCAAGTGCAAATACCTCAAAATTGTACTTAAGTACAGTTCTTGAGTACATGTACTTAAAGACATATGCCAAAGTCCATTTGAAAAAATTGCTTTTCACTGTTCTCAGGTCAAATATTGATATGGACCCCTTGGGGTCCCGACCCCCAGTTTGGGAACCACTGCTATATAGGACACAACAGTGGACATATTATGTCCATTATTGCGAAGGCGCGCCTCCGCCCAAGTGGAGCTTACTATGAAAGTCTGCTCGGCTTGTGTGTGTGTGTATCTGTCTGTCTGTGTGCAGTGCACTGCCTGGGTGCGGCCGACAGAGGGCGCCAGAGTGCAGCTGCAGTCAAAACACAAACACACACACACACACACACACACACACACACACACACACACACACACACACACACAGAGAGAGTCCGTAAATACACAATATTTTCGAGCTGCGTTCGCTTCCAGCGTTCGCGTGTCTTACTTGTAGTAACTTATTTGAGCCGGCTTCATACTGCATTCATGCATTTTGATGTTTGAAAGGATCTTTTTTTATCACACCTTTGTGTGTGTGTGTGTGTGTGTGTGTGTGTGTGTGTGTGTGTGTGTGTGTGTGTGTGTGTGTGTGTGTGTGTGTGTGTGTGTGTGTGTGTGTGTGTGTGTGTGTGTGTGTGGGACAGGGAGAGCCGGCTGGTTTGACACTTACAGTAACTAACAGAGTCATTGTATCACTATAGTGCCCACATGTTGCATGATGTAGTGCCCACATGTTGCATGATGGGGCTTTAGTGTAACAACTAATCATGTTGACATTTCTATTAAACTAGGTGACACAATATCTTTATAGGGCTGTTCTGTGTCTGGATCTCGAGGAAAATTGCCTTTCGCTGTTCAAAGACACTCTTTGCAGTGCAGGCAAATGTACCACTCAACACCAAATGGGGATTCATGCTCAGATGGGGAGTCTAGAATGGGACAAGCCTTGTGACACTGAAAACATTAATAAATTAGAAAGGTCCCTGAGCAGAGTGAAGTTGACTGCTAAAATGGGAACTAATTGAATTGTTGCAATGTTCCCTCCTCCCTGCCCATCTGGCCTCTCCCTTTGGCAGGGGCCTGGCCAGTCAGCCTGGCCCAGCTGCTAGGGTGCAGTGCTAACGCTCCTTGATGGGTTGTTGAGAGCACTCCAAAAGACGCGTGACCTCCCTGCGGCTGCTCACTAGCTAGCTAGCAAAAGCTGGCAAATAGCCGTCAAATGGGTCAATATTTTGCCGGTGGTTTTGCAGTCTGCAGTCCAGAGGCTGCCCGATCCCATTACGCTTGTTTATCGGGTGAACTCGCTCTCCGGCACGCCTGTCCTCCTTTCCTCTCCTCCTCTACCCCCTCCTTACCAATCTCAACTTCTATTCCGTTCCTCTCATCCAGACTCTCCTCTCTGCCTCCCCTCTCCTTTCTATATTTCTCTTCTCCCATCCCAATTTCATGCCTTTACTCTGCTATCCTCCAATTCCAAGACACAAATACAGTCCTGGTACTACACGTACAGTATGTGACAATCTCGCCTGTCCAATAATGTCATCCTTGTCCCATTTAGGACGCCTCTCAGAACATCCTCTGCTCTACCCTCTCAAACCAGACAAACCAACAACAATCTTTGAATGCTACAGAGTGTCTGTAACTCCGCCTGGAAAAGTTGCGACAAGATGCTGATGACCGTTTGTCTTAAAGGTAGGGTAAGTGATATTTTTTGGTTAAAACAAAAAGTATTTTGTTAAAAGGTTAAAGCACTATATTCTGATAGTAATCATTGCTATAGAGTGTTTGTTCAGTAACAGGAGTCTCCCTGTCTCTCCAGCTCTTTAATAAACAGAAAATACATTTTCTGGTAGGTGTCAAAATCTCAGCCAATCAGGAGAAAGTACCCATTTTTAAGCTTCATTTTTATAGTGTTCCAGTTCCAATTTTGCCTGCTCATTTCTTAGTGTCATCACTTCCAATTTCACTTGTTTAATCTATATCCTGATTGAGTTCTCTATCCTGATTGGATAAAATTGGAAATGAAACTGAAACTGAAACGAAAATGCATTTTCTGTTTTATAAAGAGCTGGAGAGACAAGGAGACTCCTTTTACTGAACAAACACTCTATAGCAATGAGTACTATCAGAATGTAGAGCTATTTTACACTTATTTTAACCAAAGAAAATCACTTACCCTACCTTTAAATAAAAAGTGTTGGTGTGTGAGGATTGTGAGTGTTCATTTTCAGGTGCTGGCTGCCAATCCCCACTGCTTCCAGTGATTGGTTTGAGAACACTACTTAAGACCTTCAAACACTTGTGGTCTCTGGCAGCATTTGCAGTAATGCTTTCCACCCACACATGCACTCTGTGTTGTTCTTTGTATTAGCATAAGTTGGTGTGTTTTGAGTCCTTAAGTCATTTTGTTACATAATGAGAGCACTGGGCCACGGAAGCCTAGTTTTTTGTATGAATCATGTTTTGTTAGATTAAGACTAGAGCAGTGAATAATTAGGGTTATGTTGTGACTTTATTTTGTGTTGGTCAGGTTAGTGTTTAAACTCAAGGTTAAGTTTGGGATGATTATGTTTATTTCTCTGAGTTGCTCTGTGTGTCACTTGGTTTCGTTAAAGTCTATTTTAAGTTATAAATACAAATGCATCCCTTTTTCCCCTAGACGAGGACGTAACAATATTGAATTTCCATTTCTGCTATAAGCAGCAAGCTAGATAGGCTTCGATTAATTTGGTTTCCAGTAGGAGTCAAGGACTTACTTATGGAACTCTAAACTGAAGTGGGAGGGTGGACATCTGCGCTATCCTCTATGTATTTACAGACCGTTAGGCAGAGACATTAAATATTTGTGTGAGCCAACAGTCGACTACCTCTCATCTTATTGTATCTCCATCAAGCTTGCTCCTCTTGGCTCCAGCTCTCATACCCATCCCCTCCGTCGTATTCTTTCCCAATTCGCTCTCAACGGATCAGCCACTGTCTTCTCTCTCCTCCAACTGTGATTCCCCATCAACAGTCAAAACCTTCCGCGGAAAGAAAAATATCAAATATTGAATTGTTTAGAAGTTATAATTTTTTCTCCAAATACCCTTAAGCCCCCCAGACTCCTCCACGCACAAACAAGAACACGGCTTCCAATACTAATTTGTGGGCCGCTTTATTTCACACCATGACCCAAAAGCACTGACACCGTATAACCCTTGGTCCCTCGCCCCCAACCCTCTTTTGAATTACGACAATTTGCTGCTCCGGCGCGCTGCCTTTTTAATCCCCTCTCACATTCAGGGTCCATGCTTATGTAATGGTTCCTAATTCCTCCCTCAGTGGAAAAGAGAGAGAGAGAGAGATAAGAGATGATAGACACTGAGGAGGAAATCCCTCACAAGTTATTATGAGAGTGATCTTGTGTATCAGCGTAGGAGTGTTTATTCACTTGATTTCCATATACTGTGTGCACACACGCTGTGTGTGTGTGTGTGTGTGTGTGTGTGTGTGTGTGTGTGTGTGTGTGTGTGTGTGTGTGTGTGTGTGTGTGTGTGTGTTTAGAGTTATCAAGGGCTATCGGTGTTAAATGGGAAACATGGTTGTATAAATTGAGAGAACGTAGCTATCAGCAGGTAAACAGAGAAACACAGTAGCACTGAGGATCAGCATTAACCTACATCAATCGGACTGACTGACTGACTGACTGACTGGCGCCTGAATGGTTGGCTTTCTGGCTGACAGTTTGATTTGTAACTGTTGACTGTAAACTGCAGAAAGAAACGGCAAACAGACTGACATGGCTGCCGCTTGCTTGGCCAACAATCATAGCCTGCCCTCTTAGATAGGAATCATATAACTCAACCCGGAAAACCTGACAGACACGCAAGAGAACGCACGCACGCACGCACGCACGCACGCACGCACGCACGCACGCACGCACGCACGCACGCACGCACCATTACTGTAACATCACTCAAGCCATGAGCCCTGAGACTGTTATGGGAAGATTCATATGACCAGATACATTTCACACACACACACACACACACACGCACGCACGCACGCACGCGCGCGCGCGCACACACAAACACACACAGCCTCCCCTGGGCCCGTCTCCCAGACTGTGAGATGGACATATTCTATAGTAGGACCTGACAGTACTGTGCGGCTGTGTGACACATCTACAGCTAAGAAAGGCATCATGTGTGGGAGGCAATTCATCCAAACCACTGTTTCAAATTCAATTCAACTTTACTTGAACCAAGGGGACAATCTGGAGCTTTAGCACAGGACGTTGGGACTCAACACGGCCATACTACCATCATCATGCTCCCAAGATGTTCCTCTACTTTTAGACAGAGCGACTAATTAACAGAGTAGCGGCAGAACAGCAGGAGAATGGTGATACAGTCAAGCCTGCGTAATGAAGCCCCTCATTCAGTGCTGCCAGGGCCCACTGCACCCAAAGGTCTATTACAATGAGATTGCAGAGTGAATTTTGATACCTGTGGACACTGTTGGCTTTTACTTCCACTGATCCATAAATCCTTCTTGAATTCTCTTTTTTATTTCATGATACACTTGCTTTTATGTCTGTGGGACCCCAGTCTACATTGTAATATCATCAGTGTTAATCCAAGCCTGAGGCTGCACAAATGGAACCTATAATGGCTCCGTAAGGGTGTGTTTGGTTCCATTTGTGTAGTCTCAAAGTGTCCATTTGGTTCCCGACTATCAATCTATTTAGCTGGGGCCCCCCTGCGACCCCGTCAATAACCCCAGGGGGTCCCCCGGACGCCTAGCTGAGAACCAGTGGTCTAAACTATCTATAGTCTAAACTATCTATAAGCACAGTCATTTGTCTGTCTATTCCTCCATCTACCTTACAATTGGGATCTACAGTCATGCGCCACGACGGTTGTCTGTGGGCAACTTGCATCAGTGTTGCCACACTTGCGCGCCAGCAACAAGCAACCAGCTTCATCCAACAGCACCACGCTGCGCACTGCGCATGCGTGGACGCACTTTCCCTAACCAATTACACGCCACTTCACGCTTACAACTCCTGGACATGGCAACCCCGCCAACCACGCCCCCCATCCAAATACTGTCTGTCTGTCTGACTCTTTGAGAGGGTTGAACGCAGCGCGCGCCGTCTCGCTGGGCTGAGGGTGCTGCTTCTCAGTTTGCTTTCGTTTTCGGTTTGCGTCTGGAAACACTGTTGCTCTCGCTTTTGGTTTGCGTCTCCAAAACATCTACAGCCCACTTCACGAGAGCCTCGCGCCAGCGACTAGACGGAAGGGTCGCGTAGCGACCCGCACCTCTAGTACTAGACAATCTGACAATCTCCATCCTCCCTTCTTCCGTACCACACATAGTCAGTTCTCCATTAAGGTCAGAGGTTCTTTACTCTGGAATACACACATACTTATTGCCAACTCGTCATCTTCACTCAGTAACTTTAAACATAGACTAAGGGCCGGCCTGATGAATCAAGCCTCTCCATCTACCATTTAACATATCTTTCTGCGCGCGCGCGCACACACACACACACACACACACACACACACACACACACACACACACACACACACACACACACACACACACACACACACACACACACACACACACACACACACACACACACACACACACACAGAACTGCACTCAAGGTATTTGTGTTTGTTATGTCTTATGTTTGATTAGTATGTTTAACTTTATTTTTGTTTAACTATTGTTTATTATTTTTAGGTGAGAACCTTTATAAGCCCTTTATGGGTTTCCTTTTCTCACCTGCACTTATTTCTGTGTTGTTTTAATGATGTTACTTTTGTTCTGTTTTTATTGTGCGAATAAATAAATCAAATAAATCAAATCAAATCAAAAATCAATCCATCCATCCATCCATCCATCCATCCGTCAATCGATCCATCCATACTTACTCCCTTACTATGTACACTGCAGTATGATTTATTATACTCCCATAGACATTAGACATGTCCTGCCTGTGATTCGAACCCAGGGAGGCCGGGGAGATATTGTGCTTATGAGTTTCAGGCAGTACCAGTGGGTGACCTACCCCGACAACAGAGTCTAAATGTCTCAATGCAAGAGTAGGGAGTAAAATAACGTTTCATTCATTAAAATAAGGTCCGAATTGCAGCTTTAACTCTACACACACATGCAGTACAGTATGTATGCAGGGGTATAGAAAGAGCAGAGCAGGGCTATTTTATTACCATAAAATGATGGTAAAATAAGGTAACCAAGTACAAAATAACTTTTGCTATTTGTTATCTGATCCCCAAAAGACATCTTGAAATTGCCTAATATGTTTACCAGGCACGGCAAGCAGTCAAAAGATATAACTTTTTAATAACTTCAGAACATGGAACACATTTATATTTTAGTGACATTGTAAATAGGTCATGTTAGAATGTTATTTTTACATGATACATTGCTAACCCAATGAAAATTGAGAATCATGGTGTATGCCGGGGACCTTATCCGAGATGGATGGAAGGAGGGAGACACAAGCACTCCAGAGAGTTGAAGTTGCAATCCTGAACTTATGTTAATCCGATTTACAGGTCGATTTAAGTACTGACTGATTTACATTACAATCTGTGATTAAGTCATTTTTGACACAAATAGTTTCTGTGTAAATTCCCCTCAACAATGTGCATGTGAGAGAAAACCCAGACTGAATCTAGATCAGCCACATTTTAATCTGTATATATGGAGTATGTTAATACAATACAACTAGTACATCATCTACAGTGATTGGAGGTGGTCTCCCTGCACTTCAATTGAGAAATGTCAACCCTGGTGCCGGGTAGGACACCTACAGTAGTACTGCCTGAAGTGCATATGTGCAGTATCTCCCCTGGCCAAGCATAGATTCCATCTGGGAAGAGTGGTAGAAATAATGGTTTCTCTAACAGTTTTGGAATTATAGGTTAGAGTACATACTACATAGATATGTGATTGTCATTCTTCTGCGAAAAAAAGGCCATCAATGTTTTGACATGGATTTGCACACTTTCTCAGCTCATGTTCAAGTTCCTTTTGTCAAATTTCACTCACTCACCCTTGCATATCAGTGCATACTGTCATGTGTAACATGACAGTATCTCCAAACAACATCGATTAGTTCATTGATTGTGTTTACGTGACTGCCGTTTCCCCCTATGCCCTGCAGGGCTGGCTCTGTTTGTATACAGTCATACAGTCATATTAACACTAAGTATTTTACTGAGTACTGTAGTATCTCCCCCAAACTCAAACTCTCCCTCATACAGTACCTTCCAGCAGTACCTTTGTATTTCCATCCAATAACAAGTTGTCCCAGAGAGCCTGGTTGCCATGGCAGTTAACTAGGCTTGTTAAGATCGGAGACAGGGATGAAAAAGGTGCTGTGAACTCTTGTTCAGAGAGCACCGGGTCCATGGAGTCTCAATTAGGACTGAGGCAGAGTTGACACATAGCTGAACTTACAGCATGCACCAAGGGAGAATAGAAACACCAAAAAACTAAAGTCTATGTGTGTGTGTGTGTGTGTGTGTGTGTGTGCGTGTGCGTGCGTGCGTGCGTGCGTGTTTGTGAGCGTGCATGTGTGTGCCTGTGTGTGTGTGATTGTGTTCATGTGTGTGCAAGTTAACAGTGATAAGGGGATGCCCGGGGTTGTGAGGTGGATAATTGGCACAGAGACACCTGTGGACCAATGTGAATCATGGTAGAATTAGCACACTAATAGATTAGCTGGGATATGTCAAGGCTAACTGCTGTGATTTCTTTATAGATTGCAGAAATAGCTTTGCTCCAAAATCAGTGCATTCCATTTAATTGGATTTAATTGGACGCAAGCTGCGATTAGTCTTCACATGGGAAGTTTGTCTGAGGCAGGACATTTGTTTCATATGCATTCAACATTTAATATGAAAATATTTTATTCATGCAAAGAAAATACTCTATCAAAACTGAAGATGACACACGCTTCCATGGACTGCTGTAATACGGGGAATGAATAAGTTAGTGAGAGAATATGAGTGGGTGATTGAGTGAATTAATACAATATGTATCAATAAATTCTACATATGAGTAGAATTGTGTGAATGAGCGAATGAAATAATCAATCAACTACATGTGAAGTGAGTGAATGAATGAATGAATTACAGTAAATATAGAGTGAGTGAGTGAGTGAGTGAAGCAGGCAGTTCAAGGCAGTTCAAGATTATACTGTATAATGTATACTCATATTATGATTAGATAAGAAAATAACATTCCAACACATGAACTGTCCGTTAACACTGAGGATTTGACTGTCTCTTCTGTCTCTGACCGCATTTGCTAAGACAAGCAGGTATTTATAATCTCATTTCCATCCAGATGTCACTGGTGTGAAAACAAAAGAACAGCGATTTGAGTGACAGACCAGATGATGAGTCATTTCCCTGCCTGCCTGCCTCCTGTCCCCTGGAGGGAGACATGCCTTCTATGTGCTGATACCGCACGCGCACGCACACACACACACACACACACACACACACACACACACACACACACACACACACACACACACACACACACACACACACACACACACACACACACACACACACACACACACACACACACACACAGCTTTTCATTATTTGAAAAAGCCAGAAGCCTCAACCCTAAATGAGAAAATTGGCTTGTTTTGGGAGCTCATGCTCATCTTTACATAATTGCTCAGACATTTAGTCCCCAATTAGGACACTCTAACACATACAGAGAGAGAGAGCGAGAGAGAGAGAGAGAGATAGAGTAACAATCCATTCTTAACTCTGTGGCCAGCTAGGGCACCACCCTGTAAATACAAATAAAACATGATGATAGATAGTGAAATAGCCGCACATATAAACAAAGCAATTTCAGAAATAACGCATCGCAATGCTATTTCTGAAATAAAACCATATGAAACATCGTCCAAAAAAATAATAATCACACAGTATCTTAATAGTCATGCGATCCTGACGGATCTGTTCAATGTTTCATATTCCATCCAATGGCTTCCAAGGAGGAATAAATGCCCCCCTTTTCACATTGGCCTGTTATAGCGCCACCAGCAGGTCTAAATTAGCAAAACACATTTTTGGAACAAAATGCCTCAAATCATGAATGCAGTGTCTGCTGTGCTTGCTGTGAAAGGCCTAAGAAGGAATGGCACCCTTTTCACATTGGGCCATTATAGCGCCACCAGGAGGCCACAATAACCTACCTGACCTGGCGGAGACCTGTGCTCCGAGGAGCACTTTTTCTAGTTCTTTTCTGTTTTTATGATTATCACTAGCTTCTGTCCTGCCAGGGAAACACATGTGTGGTGAAGTATGAAACCAGCCTTCCACTTTCTGCAGCATGTAAAAGGCATGGCATGGAAGCCACATTGGCAGGTAAGCAACCATCAATATTGACTCCTGGGTACTCGATCTGGCAGGAAACATCGCAAAGGTGTCTTATAAACTCTGAATCGACCACCGTGGCTGGTGAATGAAAGTCCAGAATACCCAGAAGACACCACGAGATAACCACTCACTTCAATAGCTAACCACCTGTGTTTCGTGGCCGCCACCCAATCATTCTGTCAGAGTAAACAGCACTAAAAGTGTCTAGTGAAGTGTGGATCAAGGAAGCCATTGTAGCTGCTTGATGAAGACTGCTGCACCCCACTGTGTAAAAAGCTCCCTAGTACACACACTCCCTAGTATATGGTACCATAAAGAACCATCAGCTACTAAAAAAACATTTGATGTGATGAATTTTGTCTTAATCTTAGTCTTAATAGGTGAACATTCGCTGAAAATAGCAGAGCTTGTAGATCGGCTGTTCTCGACAAAGAGATTTGGTGTAGAGGGGAAAAGGAGTGGACCTGGGAGACACTGGTCGATAGGGTTTAAATGGTTACTGGGTTCTTTATAGACGCTTTAAAATAAATGTTTTTTAAAGAACAAACATTCTATGGTTTATTTTATTTTTCTGTGTGTAAAGAAGAGGAGTCTGTGGTAGTGATGTGCATATCGATACTGGTATCGATATATCGATCGCTAGTCTGAGTATCGTTTGGTATTGATACTTTTATGAAAATATCGTGTTTTTTTTATAAATATATATTTTTATATACATTATATATATTTATATACATTTTTTTCTTGCTTTCATTCGGTTAATTCGGTACAAAAGAATGTACTCCATGAAGCGTAAATGTGTGGCAAAAAGGAAACGTCTCTCATCGCGCACCTCTCCATTCAGAAATGGATAACAAGACCCCCCCCCCCCCCCCCCCAATGCGTCCCTGCTTCCACCAAAGAGAGGCTGAGCTTTAGCTCCAGTGCTCTGGGCTCTAGACACCACCCAAGCCAGGCAAAACTAATCAATCTCACAGAGAAAAGGGGATTTTTTTCCCCAACTCCGGAACCAGCGTCTCATCATAAGACCCAAGCACATAAAAATATTACTAATAATTTTTGCCATGCTGGAACCCACCAAAGTCTAGACCAACTACTTAGGAAACGCCGTCATGTGTTCACGGCTGGCGTAATGATTAAGGCACAGGATCAAATCCTGCCACAACGTTCTCTCCTGTGTGTCTCTCTTATTGTTCTCTTTCTCAGCCTTATTCATCTGTGCAGTAAAATCTGGAGTGATGATTAAACCAGTATCCTACCAAAGAAAACTCTTAGGATTTAGAACAGCGGTTCTCAAAAATAGCAGATATACAAGCTCACAGTGCATCCTTGGCAGAAAACATTTTCAGATGGGGGGTACTTGGCCAAATATGTATTGATTTGGGGGTGCTTGGCACGAAAAGGTTTGAGAACTGTAGAATCGGCCTCATATCAGGTCTTAATGGGTTAACATATCTGAGCCCGGCAACCCTAAAGACCCCTAACTGTCTTTATCAGGAACTGTTTTAATCTCGGTAGTCAGGACACCAGGGGGATATAATTCATCAGACCTTCAAGACCAGAGAGTAGAAAAGGGAGTAAAACGATCAATAAATAAAATAAAGAAAGAGATTTATTCTCTTTAAGAGAAGGGTATATGGATGACAGGGAGGAAATAGAGAGGAGAAATTTGGCATATACAAACAGACAGACATTTTCAAGTTGTTGTTGTTGTCTTTATAGAAATAGAAGGAGCTAATTAGGAAGATAATACTTAAAAAATGTTTTAAATAAAATTACTTCAAGTGAATTTGGGATCATTCATCTGAGAGTTTACACATTTAGCCATTATTTACTGAATCCCCTAAGGAATCACTGATTTGGTTAACTACATTTTGGATTTTTAATTGTGGATAGAAAACATTCTTACTTTTTTGCGTGCACATTAATTACCTGTCCTTCTGTAGCAGCCTCTTTGACCAATGTTTTACCATAGTAATTAATAAAATGTCCCTGATCCCACACATCCCTTGTGCAAACCAAGTCCGCAGAGGACAAGGCAGGCAGAGATTTCAACCGGGGATACCAAAACACAAACTATAAGACAACTTCAGAAACAAGTCATTTTCTCCCTTTAGATTAACACACATACGGTACAAACCATCTGTCAGGGCAAACATGTGCTACTGCAGATAGGCAAGTGTAGTGAGCTCTATGCGAGCACTTTGAAGAGCATTCAAAGAGCATAGAACAAAGTTACTTCAGAACCAAAAATAAGGCGACTGGAGTCTGTTCAGTCACTTAATTGAAGGGAAGTGGAGTACTAGACGTTGTGCAGATACTGTATGTCTCATGCAGGAAGAGGACCAAAACAAAATAGGGAAATCTGCTTGAAATGAAAAGTTTGAATGAATGTTTGAAATCACTCTTCAACTTTTAGAGGGATATTTTAATTGGTAACGATGCTGTAGCATACAACATCATGTGGATGAGCCCCGTTAGTGTCCACTAAATATCCCCCACTTTTAAGGTTGTTTTTAAATAGTATAAGTTGGTACTATGTATGCACTAAAGTGGTGAGATCAAAGCTGTCAACCCAATATTAAAATAATTAACGCAAGACTACTGATAAAGAACATGGATATACAAGACTTACTGTTCACACATTTACAATGTCTTCAAGTCTGCTATTTATTTGCAGAAAATAATTGCAACTATGCATGTCCACCATTTATCATTGATTCTTTGTGTGGGTGAAGATATGGTCTATCCTGTCTGTTTTCTGTAGGGCCCTTTGGAATCACCTGTGTGAGGAGCTTAGAGCTGAGTGAGGTACGTTCTTTTGTAATGTGCTTCACAGGATTTTGGATGGATGAGAAGCCATCCCGTTAACCACTTTCAAGCTGGCATCCTTCCCTTTTTTAGGCACATCATTACAGGCAAAAAAAAAAGATCTAGAACATGTCTGATCTACAAGCTCACAAAGCACCACATTACATTCATCATACAACAAAGTTGTCACTGTCAGGAAGACCAATGTCCAAAAGTGTTACTTTTCAGGAAATGGCAAAAAGAACCTGGGTATTAGGTGAAACTGTAAAAAATAAAAATACAAAATAACCCAAAATATCAGATCTATAAGCTCACAACGCGGCACATCATGACATGTTGTGAGATCGGCTAGATCTAGATAGATGGATACCTTTATTGATCTCGCGGGGGAGTTTAAGTCGCCCAGTGCCAAGGCAGCACAGCAGTTAAAGAGTTACAGAGTTACAGGTACAGAGTAAGGAAAGTACTGTCGTATACAGCAATACAAGGCAAGAAAAACAATAAGAAGCACCGTCAATACAGAACAGACAGTATACAATAGTATACAACTATCCCGCATTATGCAGAAAAACAACAACACAAGGTTACATTGCCCTCACCGTATCCCGCCGCAAAACAATTAAAGTGTCCAGTTCAATCAGTGCAATAAGAAAGAAAAGGGACAGTGTTCACAGTGCAATCAGTACAATAATCAGTACAATAACCCATGTCACCCGTGTCATTAGAGGTCAGAGTCCTTGATACATCTATTATTTCAAGTTATGTTACAGTTGCATACATATATTTTCCCTACTTTTGAGCGACACTGTAATATGATTAAGTATAAAACTATGCATTTATTTATGAAAAAAAAAAAAGATTCAAATTGGAGATGGAACATTTATGCCTGACTGTGGCAGTACAGGGCTCTTAAGAGGTTAAAGAAACGGTCCCACATCAAATTCTTACACTAGACATCACCGCCATCAAAGTGTGTACTTGAGCAAAGCTGTGAATCCCCGTACCGGCTCTCTGCACGCCAAGTCATTCTGAATAAGAGCATCAGCTGCAGCCCGATAACAGCAAGTTATTCCGCTGGTAGCGTTGTAGAACAAACACATTCAGGCATGAGGGGATGCGGAAACTGAACGAAATGAGGCGCCTCTACCATCAAACTTCCTGACAGTTCCTCTGTGGCTGTGGAGAATAGAGCCCATATGGCCTGAAGACATCACTGCACATCAATGTCTTACAGCAGCGATTCTCAACCTGTTTAATTTAGAGGACCCTACATTTGATGTGCATGGGATCCCAGTCTAAGAATGTTTTTATTGTTAGACATGATTTGGTCCTATATAGACAGTTGGTCCACAATTCCATGGAAGCAGGCGTTAATCCCACGCAAAGGATTGTAGGAATGATAAAGTTGAGATCATCTCAACTTTATGCGAAGGAGAAGCGTTTTTCGCTAGGTTTCGGCCAATAGGGTTAAATGTGACAAACCATGTAGAAAATGTTTCATCAGTGACAACACTTGACACTGTCAGAAAGGAAACTGGCTCTTAGGTGGCGCAGTTATAACTTATTAGTAATGAAACCTTTGTCGAGTGTCTACACGAACACAATTGGCCCGTGTCCGGGGGAGGGAAGCCGGGCGGGCCGGGTAATATTTGTCACTCCGCATACTCCTACGGGCCTGTCAGCAGGGAGTGTTGGGCGGGAGGAGTAGGAAAGAGGCTCTTGCGTCCCCCCCGGTGGGGGCTCCTCACTGGCAGGTGAGTCAGTAGGATACAACAGCAGTGACAACACACACAGGTGTGTGAGGAGGAATTAATTGGCATACCGACTAACTTGGGGAGGAAAAGGAGTGAAAGGCAAAAGAAAAAAAAGTGGGAAAAAAGAAAGGAGACAACACTTATCATGGATATTATTCACAGATGGATAAACTGCAGCTGAAGGTAAGGACATAATGTGGGTATGTTTCATTTAGGTGTTTCTGTGTGCCAGCATTAAGTTAACTGTACAGGAGCCGGTATGAAAAATACCCACAATTATACCTTCAGCTGCCGCCGGTTACCATCTGTCAACAAAGTACCATTCTTCCGTTTCACATGACAAGCTGTTTATAGTTTTAAATCCACCAGGAGCACTAACAATCGTTCTGAACTGGCACAGAGGAAATTGAAATAAAGCACGGTGGAAGGTGTTGCAGATTGTTGCCTCTATGGGGATTAAACATTTACACACAGCTTGCATTTTAGCAACACGCCCACCAGTGGTAAACAGTGTTGGCAGCGAAGGCAATTCAATCCCCTTTCATGATTCTACCATACAGTAAAGCAGTGGCAGAAAGTAAGTACATTTACTCTGACTCAAGTACTGCACTCAAGTACAATTTTGGGGGGCATTTAAACTACCTGGCCTGCAGAGATTAGCTCCGGGCACACAGACAGATCCTCTTCCAGTCAGCTCACCTCTGAGGCGCCATATCCTAAAGTGCTGGTTCTCAACCTTTCCTGGATCAGGGCCCACTTGAAAATCTATTTGGGCCCACTTGCAATATCCTCGCAGCCCACAGGTTGAGAACCAGTGTCCTTAAAAAAAAGAAAGGTCAATATAAAAAACATTTTGTTCACAAATTCTAAGCCTTGTTACTGCACTGCAAGAATCTGCACCATGTGTCTCCACTTAACTACACCAGCACCTCTATTCAGAAGGCAGTCGCTCATTAGCTGCTATTCATTATCCACTTCTTTGATGAAGTGAGACCCTGAGCACCATCCACACGTCACACTCACATGTAATCACAGCAATAGGCCCATAATACTGAGTATTGTATAGTTGAGGGCCGTTGGCGAGTAAATGCGTGATTACACAGCTTGACTTTTTGGCCAACAGGTTGCCACTCATTGTGCTGATGATGGCTATCACCAACGATATTTATGTTTTTACAGCGTGGCACCTTAGGGTTTTGTCATCTTGAAGAGCTTTCGATTGTTTGTGTGTGTGTGTGTGTGTGTGTGTGTGTGTGTGTGTGTGTGTGTGTGTCCGTTCGCGGCCAATCTCACACAGGACTGGACCAATCAGCGGTGCAAGTCTTGTGCATTCTGGCAGTGGGCCAAGGCAGTAAAGCCCAGAATATCTTTCACATAGACTTTTTCTTTTTTCTTAATAGGACGTCATACAGCCACATGATGTCAGAGATCCACTTGGGAGCAATTATTAGGCCCATATTTGATGTTTGTATACACCGTTATGGAAAGGCTGACAACATAGTGCAACAGTTAATCAAACTAATTGATTCAATTGATTATAAAACATAATTGATAATCAATAACAAGAGCATAATAATGTATACAATTATTGTTAATTCTTGTTAATTTAAATTATTGATTCATAATCGATCCCTATTTTGGGTATGTCAATAGAGGCAAAAAACATTTACTTAAAAAAAAAGTTCTAAAAGCTTGCTATTTTAACTACTTTTATACTTATTTTAAACAAGTACAAAATAATGCTTCAGTGGTTTATATTCATTGATATATAAAAAAGTAAAATATATTTTAAAAACACGTTTCTCAATTATTATTAATGACAGAATAATCGCTAAGATATCTATTCCCTCTATACCCACGACTGCGAGACCAAGCTCAGCTCCAACATCATGGTCAAGTATGCGGACGACACGACAGTCATGGGCATGATTGTCAACGACGATGATACTGCGTATAGAGAGGAGATCAGACTACTGGCTCTACGATGCCAGGAGGATAATCTCACCCTCAACGTTAAGAAGACCAAGGAGTTGATTGTGGACTACAGGGTACCAAGGAGAGAGCACGCCCCTATTTACATCAATGGAGTAGCGGTGGAGAGGGTCAGTGAATTTAAGTTTCTCGGGGTACACATCACCCAAGACCTTAAATGGTCAACACACACCACAAACGTGACAAAGAAGGCCCAACAACGCCTCCACTGCCTCCGGCAGTTGAAAAAGTTCAGTGTCAGCCCCACCATCCTCAGGTCCTTCTACAACAGCACGGTCGAGAGCGTGCTATTGTACTGCTGTACTGCTTGGTATGGCAGTTGCACTGCACTCGACAGGGGGGCCTTGCAGAGGGTGGTGAAAGCGGCCCAGCGCATCATAGGAGGTGAACTGCCATCCCTCCAACAACTCTACGAAAACAGATGCACTGCCAAAGCGGCTCGGATTATCAAAGACACTTACCACCCCAGCCATAAACTCTTCAAGGCCTGCAGAAACCCCCGCCCTGGAAAACGATTTATTAGCATCCCAAGTACCACCAACAGGACGCTAAATAGCTTTTTCCCCACGGTAGTGAGACTGCTAAATAAGCAGTAGTGTAGGACTGGCTGTACACTCTGGACACACTGGACTTAATTATTGTTTTTCTGATCTATTTATTAATATGAGTGTATCGGTATGTTTTTTTTTTTTTTTAAGTTAAACGATCTTAAAGTTTTTTGCACTTTTTGCACTCTCAACTGCTGTTGTTGTTTTAAGCTGCACTACAATGTTTTTCACCCACTGTTTTACTTGTAATTCATGTGATGTGACAATAAAGTTCTATTCTATTCTATTCTAAGAAAATAATCGATAGCTGCAGCTCTACAACAGTCGGAGAATGAGAGGAGGTGAGGAAACAGGATGATCCTGTTTATCTGTGGTTGAACTGACCTCACAGAAGCATGGACGGAAACAGCTACGATGACAGTCAATCAATGCACAAGGAATAAAAACCAAGGTGACCTGTATCAAATGCACTCTCTTCTACTGTTCCCATGTTTCCTGGTTATCAGGTCTGGTCCTCCTGAGTAGGCCCGTCACAATTATTATATAATGGCCTGATCACAATTATTTGAGATAATCACTTTTTTTTTGCCTAATCGTATTGTTTTCATTCATTTGTATGAATTCATCTACATGTTCAAACATAAAAAAGCAGAAATAGCAGATCTACATTGCGACACGTTGTGAACTTGTAGATGTAAATATAGCCTATTTTGGCCATAGTACATTATTTATTTTGATTATTGGCACCGGCCATTGTCAGCCTTTTTCTTTGTATATTTATTTGTCTGCCCTATCTAATTTCTGTTGACAAAGCCTAAAAGCCATATTACAAAAACAGTATGCCAGAAATACAATACAATCATGTCATGAGCCTTGGTCCTGAGGACAAAACATGTTGGCATTTGCCTCGTTATAATGAAGGCTGTTTCCTCCTTTGTAATTTAAGTGACCGGATCCTCTCATTTAATTAAAAGCTTTTTAGAATCCCCACTGCAGCTGCTGTAGCATTTAGCATTCTCTATATGCTGCCATGTCAAGTGTCAACAGATGTTGACAGAAGACGCTATAGCCAATTAAACACATGTTGCACTTTAGATAAACATGACTAATAGCCGTGGTCTCAAAGTCAAGCAAGATGACTATGGGATTAACATCGTAGACATAATGGTTCAGCACACCGTTTATCTGAAACTGTTACTAATGTGGCACTGTCAAAAAACAACATTAGCCTGAATCAACAGCTTTCATACATAATGACTTAATGACTTAATGACAGTTTGATGGCCAGTGTCATTTATGCACACATACAGTACATGCTTGTGGGTGATGAATATGGCTTGTATGCATTAACAAGACTTGATTTATCTCTCTCAGTCGTCCTCAGACGAGCTTCCATCGGAGTCTCCAATCCTTCCGATTCTCCATACACCCGGCCAGCTCCGAAGAGCTTTCAGCTCCCACATCCTTCTTCAGGACGTCCACATACGTTAGCGCGGAACGTCCTCGCGATCGATGCCCGCGCGTTGGTTCCCACAGGACCAGCCTGCTGGCCGGGAGCTCCCGATGTCTGTGGCAGTGGCCGGCCAGTCTCATCCTCCTGACTGCTACCTTCTTGCTGAGCCTCGGCAGTTGCCCGTACAGGTCCTTGTTGGTAATGTGGATGTTCTGGTCCACATTCAGAACAGTTCGTAGCATTCTGGTGTAGCACCCATCCAGGGACTTCTGCAGGGTGGGTGTCAGGGTCCAGCTTTCGCAGCCATACAGGAGGACAGACTCCACAGTGGCCTGGAATAGGCTTAGCTTTATGAGTCGAGGGAGATTCGAGCACCATACTCTTGACATACCGTTCAACTATAGCAGGGTTTCTTCTAGACTTCCTTGGTGTAATTGTGAAGCCAAGCTCCTACTCCCGCCCGTTGATGGCTTTCCTGAGCGCGTAGTCCAGAGCTATGACAAAGTGGAAGGGGGCAAGAGTGTCTCCCTGCTGCACCCCTGCTAGGATTTGGAACTCCTCTCTGATGCCATCTGGGGTTACCACCTTGGCTCTTGTGCCCTTGTACATGGCCTCTATGGACCGGAGTAGATTCGGGGGGACCCCGTAAGCCTTGAGGATTTTCAGCATTATGCCTCTGTCTATTGAATCAAAAGCCTTTTTGAAGTCAATAAAACACAGCACTGCTGTCAAGTTGTTCTTCTTCACCTCCACGATTGATTGATTGATTGAATATTTTATTAGGCAAAAAATGTAAAACAACACATTTACATTTAAAATACTTTGTCTAACAGGTCCGTTCATAAAAGTCCTTGCGGACTTGTTTCCAATGAGGGCCTTGGTATTCAATTCATAGACATATATAGTGGCATCACAGTTCGAATATCATTACACAAAGAAAATAAAAAAAACAGCAAGAATATATATATATCTATATATCTATATATATATCTATACACATATATATATATATATATATATACATACATATATACATACATATAATACTATGTACAACAAAAGAAAATAAAAAAATAAAAAAGGGGGGGGGGGGAGATATGTACAAGAACAGGGGGGGGGGTCGGCTATCTAATGGGAAAATGGTACGATGATCCTCCTTAAGGCCAGGATCTGGCCTACGGTGGTCCTTCCCTTTCTGAAGCCATTTTGGTTGTCCCTCAGGTGTGGGTCAATGGCGTCCCTAATCCGGTTTAGTATCATGCGGTTGTACATCTTTGCTATGACACAGGTCAGGCTAATGCCACGATAATTGTCTGGCTTAGACAGATCTCCAGATTTTGGAACCGGGATGATGTTAGAGAGGGACCATATGTCGGGCTTGATGTTATCTATCAGAGCCTGGTTGCAGATCTCCAGTATGATGATGTCGAGATCACAGTTTTTAGGGACTTCTGGGGGGATACCGTCCGGCCCGGGACTTTTTCCTTGCTTCAGGGTGGACTTCACTGTGGCAAACTCCGTAGCTGTAAAGGGGCCATCGCCAATTTCAAGATTTGTGAGAACTGCAGGTATCTCTTCCTCATCTCTGTCCCCTGTTGGGTGGGTACCCAGGAGATCCCGGAAGTGGGTGAACCAGGAGGTCACTCTCTCTTCTGGGATTCAGCCTGCCAACTGTCCCTCTCTCGCCCTCTTGCGATTTATGCTTAGTCGTACAACAGTATTGCAAGCCAGAAATAGCCGAAATAGCCAAGCTCACGTGTTGTGAGCTTGTACAGCGGCCTCATGTTCTCCCACCTCTTTCCCACCATGCTGTTCTCTCTTCATCTCTCTCTCTCCATCAGCTAATAATAGCTTGAGTTATTGGAAGCGGCCACAAGCGGCGCCTGCAAAACCATTGTTTTCCTAGGGTACAGAGCAACTTTCTAACAGTATTACGCATGCATAAGTTATTTTAAACTTCTGGGTGCAAGGTGCAAAGTTGCACCACTCATTGTCTTATTGTGGGTCAGTCAGTCAATCAAATCATGCAAAACGCAGACTACCTATCACTTCTGGTTTTGATCATGTTTGAACGGTAACACACGACCAGTATGAAAAGCTAATCTTGGTATAGGGTACAATACCACACTGCACTAGGCACTCCAAGCTGTTTTTCCTGATGCTGACTGCCTACTGGGTGTCAAATGGCCGTGTCAAATCTAAAACAGTCTAAAAGTCTATCTAAACTCTAGAGGTCATGCTGCTCCAAGTTTCATGACAGTATGTGCATTACATTTTGAGATATATTGAGTACAAGTGGAAGTTTTGGCCTTTCCACTAGAGGAAAGGTCATTGGGTCATCAAAATCAGTAAGTGTTATCCTCTACGGCACTGGTTCTCAATGTGAGGTCCGGGCCCCCAGGGGTCCTTGAGGGGTTCTAAGGGGTCCCCAGCTAAATGATTGCTAGTTAGGAAACAAATGGACTCTTACAGTACTGCAAGTCCAAGTATACAAATTTAACCAAATGATCACAAGGGTCCATTTGGTTACATCTGTACACTCTCAATCGTTAAATTGAAATCGTATCAAAAACTGGGGGTCCTTAAAATAAGAAACACTGCTCTATGGAGTATGAAGATATGCAGCAAATTCCATGTACAGCAAACCAGCCAATAGTATAAGATATATTGTTTGTGTTGGACGGACAGACCAACACTTTCATCCTCCCCACTGCTTTGCGATGATGACAATGCTCAAGAAACCTCTTAACGGAAGATTATTGTACAGTTGCACATTAAATGTCAATGACTTCACTCCATAAAACAGTGAGTCACATCCTGCGAAAGTTTGAGTCTTCCCCTCACTGCAGAGCGGAGCTATTATATACTGTAAAGCCCTCTTATTATAAAGTTGTTGTTGGGCAGAAACCTTGTATCTCCATATTTCAACTTTTTATCTTTTTCCATAAATCAATGCTCTACTTCACCATACAATAGTGTCACACAAAAGTAGGGAAACTAGCAGATCTAAGCTCGCGATGAGACACGTTGTGAGCTTGTAGATATTTTCTTGCTATTGTCACAATTTAAACATGTTTTAAAAATAATAAAAATGGAACGGTTTTGAAGATACAAGGTTTCCACCCGACACAAACATACAAATACAGTGCACAAACACAAACATACAAATACAGTGCACAAACACAAACATACAAATACAGTGCACAGACACACACCGTTGAATCTGCCAACAGAATATACACATATCCATCCATATCGTTACTGCTGAGCAGAAACCTTATGGTGTATCTCAATATGTTTTTCGTCATAAATGCCTTATGTTGCACATTGTTGCGCGAAAGTAGCTAAAATAGCTGATCTAGAAGCTCACAACATGTCACAATATGATGTGATGTGAGCTTGTAGAGTTTATTGCTATTTTAGAAATATCAATTCACCTATAATGACATGCCCAAAATGTGGACAGCAGGTTGAAAATGGTTCAGTTAAACCAATGAAAAGTTTCAAGAAGAGCTTGAGACTAAATTATAACTATGGATCCACTGGAACACAGGTTCTTTTTTTTAAATGTCCAGAAAGGTTTTTCAGGGAACGGTTTTGGATATAAGGTTTCTAGAGGCACACACACGCACACGCGCGCACGCACGCACGCACGCACGCACGCACGCACGCACACACACACACACACACACACACACACACACACACACACACACACACACACACACACACACACAAACACACACCCCAATAAAGCAACACAGGACAGCACACACTCTTACTCTCACACACTTTAAGCACTCTCCAACTATCTCCGCAGTCCATTATTTTTATCGCTCGTATAAAGGGCTGGTGCACTCAAGCTATTATTAGCTGATGGAGAGAGAGAGATGAAGAGAGAACAGCATGGTGGGAAAGAGGTGAGAGAACATGAGGCTGTGTTTCAAAAAGAAAAGAGAGACACACTCACACACACACACACACACACACACACACACACACACACACACACACACACACACACACACACACACACACACACACACACACACACACACACACACACACACACACACACACACCTCGCAGTCAGCCATTTTGTATCGGTCGAATGACTTGCCGTTCATTATAGCCAGTGGCACTGTGTCTAGCTGTGCGGCAGGGCGAGGCTGCTATGCATCAGCATGGAGTAACCTTTAGGAGCTAACGGCAGCCTATTAGAGCATACGCTGCCGCCTTAACCCACTCCATCCGGGAACGCATCTGTGTCATTTTAGATTGTATAGCTACAACCATGATTTTATGCTATTCAAAAATAGCAAATATACAAGCCCATGGCGCGGCACCAAGTGCCACGCTATGAGCTTGTAGATCTGCTATTTAAAAAAAAAAAAACTTGAACATGTGAGCAAATCTTTTATATATATTTTTAAAGCGAACATTTATAACTCAAATCTTTGCTTCTGGGGGTCCCTGGAACTAAATATTTTGAGATGGGGGTCGGCGGCCAAATACATATCATTTTGGGGGTCCTTGACATGAAAAAGTTTGAGAACCACTGATATTGTTATAGCAACATATGCTTTTTCAAAAATAAAACTGTTAGGATTTAGACATTTGTAGAATCCCAAGAAGCAAATATTTCAGTTCAAAATGTTCGCTTTAAAAATATACATTCAAAGATCTGCAAAAATAGCAGATCTACAAGCTCATATAGCGCGGCAGTCGGTGCCGCGCTACTAACTTGTATATCTGCTATTTTTCAATAGTCAAATAAATTAAAGAAATGACACAGATGCGTTCCCGGTCTAAATGGGTTAAGGAAGTGAAAAGACACTATTGGAAATCGATGGGAGAGCCTTGTGCTTTTATAGATGGATACACTTTGCCGCACTCTCCAAGTAAAGTTTCCAGAAGTCACAAGCAGCAACTCTGCCAGTCTGGATAAAATGTTACGAAACATAATTATTATCCTACCATAAACTTGCGAAATATCTGTGCATACATAGGTAATATGCGTGCATGTGTGACACCAGCGTATCTTGAGAACCGCCCAACCGGTCGACTTCAAACTCGGCCTGCGTAACGGCAAGGACCCGAGGGAGTGATGTGCCGAGTGGGAAGTCGGTTGGACGAGCAGTTCTCCAAAGAAAACATCTATAAACCCACAAAGTGTATATTATTTTGGCTGAAATGATTAGGAGGACTTGAGGTGTGTCTTAGAAAAAGTGAACGACTAGGCCAGTGTCCAATAACAGTGATCAATAACAGAGGACTGTGGTTGTACTGGGCAGCTCCCAGTGACTAACAGTAGAAGACTGTGGTTGTACTGGGCAGCTCCCAGTGACCACCAGTAGAAGACTGTGGTCGTACTGGGCAGCTCCCAGTGACCAACAGTTTGCAAAACAGCAAAGCCTTCCCTGGACATGAACAGGTTTAAAAGAAAAGTATCTTTGTATCAACCACAGTTTATCTCCATTAGCATCTCCATTATTGAAGCGCGCCTCACTTGCGTTCCATAAAGAGGACACATCCCCTGCCCTTATCATCCAGGGAGGCCCATTACGGTCGAATTCGCTTGTTTGAATCCCAAAGCAAGACAAGCATGGATGAACGGCCAGGGCTTTACTTCCTGATAATAGAATGTGGCGGGTCCATTATTATCTGATAGTGTAATGTGCTGTCATTACTCTGGCCACACAGTTACACGTAATGTGCAGTCTAATCTGATGGAGGAAGGGCATCCATTACGCAGCCCCATACTGGCCTGCCAGGGGCTTAACAGAGGGCAGGGGGACAGGGTAAGTGGTCACAGGTTATTAGCCACCTCCAACCTGGCGTCATTTGTTTGGACATTGAGTATTGAAGTTTTAAAAAGGCTTTTATTTTGCTGGTTACAATAACAATGTCATCTATCTAAGCTAAAATCCAGTAAACCATTAAAAATACAAGTTCCCTGTGACCCTCAGCTTCAATCACTCACCCCGCCACCTGTATGGTCCCATAATGCATCTGTGCAATCAGCCGTCCCCCTCGTATCACTGACCTCCAACCCCTGCCACGCCGTTTCCCCCACTGTTCCATCCATCCGTCCATCCGTCCATCCACTTATCCATCCATTCCTTCACCTGTCCTCGCAATCATTCATCCATCCATATACATTCTGGTCATCTACTGTAGTCATCCAACAATCTTTCCACATAATCACTCCCATTGTCTGTGATTTTTGTCCCTGCCTCCCTCCCTCCATCCATCCATCCAATCATGTGTTGCGGAAGGCCACGGCCAAGGTTGTGAATCCATCATCCATGATTGCTCATGGTTCAAGTGGAGTTCACACACATGCATGCGCACGTGTGCGCGCGCGCACACACACACACACACACACACACACACACACACACACACACACACACACACACACACACACACACACACACACACACACACACACACACACGTATACATATTTACTTCTGCATCTACTAAACCCTGTTGCCTGGAGGCAAACACAGAAGCGGCGCGCTTTTCATAACATTGGACAAAGGCCAGCGTTATGGTTTATTCATACTGTATGTGATGTAAGTTTTGACAGTTGTTTGATTTCATACAGCGGTGGCTACAATAGAGGATTTTACAGTGTATGTTAACTACAGTCAGCTACTGTGTTTTATGGATTTTTTTTTACTAAAGACAGACAGTCTGTAAGAGAAAAGGTGGAAGGCCTACCTCTTTCATTATCCGGAAGGCAGTTCAGGATGTGTGCTGTCTGATGATCTGAAAAACAAAGAGAGAGAGAAGAAAGTTATCAATTTTATCAACACAGGACAAGGTGTGTGTGTGTGTGTGTGTGTGTGTGTGTGTGTGTGTGTGTGTGTGTGTGTGTGTGTAAGGTAGATAGAAGAGAGAGAGCAAGCTTGAGAGATAATGAGAGGGGAAGGGCAGTGGCGAGAAGACAGCGACTATAAAACTATATTCTCACTGTCGGGCAGACACTTGCATGTCCAAACACCTTACTTTTCAGGAAATGGATGAAAAGAACAGTTCCAGTGGATCTGTTATGGTTCTTGCGAGATAATATAACATTAAGTAGTAAAATAAAACAAATGGGTAAAAGGGTGTAAATAAGGCAGACCAAACCAGGAATTCAAGGTGCTGCATTGTGTGGAAAGTCCTTACAATCTTTACGAGTGGCAAAAAAAACAGGCCTATGAAATTTCCAAAATGTACATACTGTAAGTGACAATGAAAACCTGTTTGTTGTGTCTACAAATAACACAGTACAACAACAGGCAGACACAGGGGTTGTATCTGCTAGTGGAGGAATGTGACTGGTAGAGGTGGAGCCCGATGAGCAGGAACAGCGAATTGACCCAGAGCCATATAAGGACAGTTGTGTCACCTCTGTTCACTTCATCGGCCAGTCTTCTACAGAGCCTTCTATTGGCGAATAGTGACAAAGCCCTGAACCACGTGACCGGCGCTGTTTTCTGCAACCTAGGTGACGCAACTCTCTAAAACAAGGCTCTGGGGCCAGCGAAGTCCCGCCCGTGATCCTGCCCCTCTTCCGCACCCATTGGTTGCTGTTGCTTGGTTGGACAAAAGTCCTCTCTCTCTCCATCCGATACATGGTTTCTGTCCGACACTGACGATAGTCATGATTCACATTGCTCAACTCCAAGGAGAGAGAGAGAGAGAGAGAGAGAGAGAGAGAGAGAGAGAGAGAGAAGAATGGGCACTGCAAACCATATACAGTAAGTCATAAGATCCATCATTAAGAGCACTTAGCAAGCATCCTGTTCGCTCGCACACACACACACACACACACACACACACACACACACACACACACACACACACACACACACACACACACACACACACACACACACACACACACACACACACACACACACACACACACACACACACACACACGCCTAAATGTTTTCCCATGGAAAATGGAGTCATATAAATGTGCTTAAACATGAAAGGTGTGGGCGGAACCGTCGACAAATTACCAAATGAACAACAACGCAGAGGAGAGGGAAAGAGAGAAATAGAGAGGCTAGATGGAGAGAGCGGAGGAAAATAAGTGACAAGAAGAGGAGTGTTGCATTCTGTCAGATGTACTGTATGACTAACACATATAAGGACTGGAGAGTGAGAGAGAGAGAGAGAGAGAGAGAGAGAGAGAGAGAGAGATTGTGAGGGACTATACTAGTAGGCAAGCAGTTAATAGAGGGGGAGAGTGAGTGACTATAGCCAAATTCCATTCCCCAAAGCTCGGTCACTCGCTCACTCTCCTCGCTTCCTCCACTCGCGCCTAAGCCCCGCCCCTGCGAGGAGCCGAGGATTATTTGCGAGGACGAGTGGTCGAGCGGCTGCCCTCAAAGGATCGGACTGCACTCAGCAGCGTCATTTCAAAGCGACGGCAAATTCCGCGATCACTTATGACATCTCACACAGCTGGACCAGAGCCGTGGATGAAAATATACATGCATAGAATAATATTCAGGTATAGAATTATACAGAATATAAGAATAGACAATTCCTCAATGTGGATGGCCACATCGTTATCTTTATAGTTAACATTGTTGTGCAAGGCCATTTATTCCTGAAATAGTGAATGAAGCGCCAGGATGAGCAAACTTACATTTATGAATTTAATCCTGACCTGTCCCTCTTTTTGCTCGTACAGTCCCCAGAACCCCAGTACAAAAATGTACTCCATGAAGTGTAGATGTGTGTCAAAAAGGAAACGTCGCAGCCGAGGGGCGCGCAGAACGGTGGATGCATATTTATAGCAGAAACAGCTTCACATTTAACTATACCCATACTCATTCAAATCTGAACAGATTCTTAAAATGTAAAATTCTCTATTAGCTGTGAAGGGTCTTCTTCCATGTGTACCGGTCATGATTGTTTCGCCATCAAACAATAACAAGCAAAAAGGAAATATCGGCAGGTCCTTCTTCTCCATTGCGCTGCTCACGCACCTCTCGTCCTAAAACACCTTCGCCCCAGGTCTAATCCTCGGCCTGCAAAAAAAATGGGGCAGTGTGTTTTAGGACGAGCGTTCCGTTTTCCACCCGTTGTTTCTTTTTCTTCGTCCCAGAAGTTAACAATGTTAACATAACTTTGTCACAGTCATTTATAGTAGTCCGTGCACTGCATTGAGGCATGCACAAAGAGAAACTATCAGCTTTTGAGACAGAATAAATGTGCACAATATATTTTACAATGTATAATTGTATTATGCTTTATATTATACAACGCAATAAAGCCAGTGGCTTGTTGCGGTCTTTTCACTTACTTTACACTGTGTGTGTGTGTGTGTGTGTGTGTGTGTGTGTGTGTGTGTGTGTGTGTGTGTGTGTGTGTGTGTGTGTGTGTGCGAGATGCGAAACGAGTGAGTGGCGGGGGCGAGGGGGGGGTGCGGCCGGTGTTTTCGGCACATGTGGAGGAGGAGGACCATGTATACGTCACGGGAGAAGGGGAAAAAAACAAAAAAAAGTGTACACGTGATGCGGAAGTCTGCCGCGGAGGAGCTGTTGAGAGTGGTCGAGCATACACTTGATGTACACTCGCTCAATGCGGAAGTGGAGAGCCTCCTCGCCTCCTCCACTCGACTCCACTCACCTCCTCCAAGAAGCACATGAACAATTGGACCGCGACTACTTCCGGTTCGAAGTCGGAGTGACCGAGTGGCCGAGATTTTCGGTATTGGAATTTGGCTTATGTGAGCAGGTGAGGAAGAAAAAAAGAAAGAGAGACAGGAAGTGAGAGTTCAGAGGATGCTTATGTGAGCGAGACGTGTGATGTTGATCATGAGCAGAAGAAAGAAGGCAAAAGGTAGAATGATATGACAGAGGAAGCCAAGTATTGTGCCTCTAGTCTTCACTCCTTTCCTCCAGAGCTATCGAGAGAGAGTTACGACACTCCGAGGAATGGGTTTAGGTGTGCTCAGAGATAAGAACAAGAAGCATTCAGAAGTAACGTGTTCCATGCAGGCGACCAATCCCCTACTGTGTAGTTCCAAACATAGAAGCCTCATAATAATATGCAAGGTTTTGATGAAGCACGGCACGCGCAATACATAAACCACACAATTGCGTCGCAGCGAGCTCAAAGAGTGTCTTGACTCTCTCTTTCAATGGGTCTCCTCTCCTCTCCTCTCCAGCAGGCATTGCAGTGGAAATATCATCAGACAGTTCACTTTAAGGCCTGCTCAGGGTGTCTGACTCTAGATGAAATTTAACTACTTGAGTTTTAAGAGGCAGACAAACCCTTTGATCTTAAGATCGTGTGTGTGTGTGCGTGTGTGTGTGTGTGTGTGTGTGTGTGTGTGTGTGTGTGTGTGTGTGTGTGTGTGTGTGTGTGTGTGTGTAAAAGACATGGATAGACAAGACGATGAAAGGCCTCCAAGGCAGAGGATCAGAGGATCAAGAAATGATTTCATAAGGATGTAAACAAACAAAAGAGCAAAGTCTAAAGGGTAGGGAAGTAATACCACAGGCTTATCACCATCACTACAGAATGATTATTGGGTATTACATTGCTGTATATCCTGTTTGTTTTCTTCTTTCCCCTTCTTTTTTAAGCTGTATTTATGTGGACATACCATAAGGACTACCCACTTGCTCACCAGTACCCAAGTACTCTCACAGTATCTGTCTGCTTTGCCAAATGTAACTACTGTAGCAATCTTTTTAAATGGCAAGATCACTTTGGGGTGTAGTTACCTTGCCACGATGTAACTCCAAAGGTGGGCAAAAAATCTAAAATAATTTCTCCATTGACCAGAAATTGATCATTTAAAATATGCTCCTCTATTTAGACCTGTAGCCGATTCTAAAAACGCCTTCAGAAATCCTGTAAGTTTTCTGAAAAACAACAAATGTATGTTGTGATACAACATACATTTTATGTGTTGCCTTACGGCCTGGCGGAGACAAAAAGCTGATTCTGACCAAGGGGCAAGGCTGAGATATTTACGATGAGGCCGACAAAATGGCCAGAGTGGCACTGTTTTACCCTGCGCCGACCTGTGAGTTCAGAAAGAATTTATTTTAGCGCAAGTGAATGGGTTTTTTGACAAACTTTAGACTAGATTTTCTTACTGTAATAAAAATTGTCATAAATTCTATATGCTTCCAGTCGCTAGTTTAAAGTCTCCTTTCAATCATCAGGATATGCGTTTTGCTAAATTATGGTTCTATTTATTATAAAATTGACGATAAAGTAGGCTATTCTCTAGGAGGGGCGGGATGATTTGATTGACACGCTACACAACCAATAGCATTCATTCCCCGCCCCCCGCTCTTGATTGACAAGTTACCCAACCAATAATGGTCTGAACTCATTCTGACGCGTATTGAAAGATGCCGGACCTACAGTCTTGCAGCAAAGGCGTAATTTTCGGTCTGTAGAAAGCAGCGGAGGGGGTTTGTCCATCTCATTTATACAGTCTATGATTCTGACGGTATAGAACATACTGACAGAATCGGCTTTGTTTGTTTTTTTAAGGGCTAAAAGAGAGCCTCCAGAGCGGTTGTCAATGAGGAGAATATTTTGAATGATCTATTTCGAATCAATGGAGCAACCTTTTGTTTTTTTCTCGCCCACCTTTGGAGTTACATCATGGCAAGCTAAACCTCTACCAAAGCGTTCTAGCCCTTTAAGCACTTCTTCTAGCAATACAAAATTACATTAGCTGCAACAAATAGCATTTTACATTACATAAATTATCAAGAAGTTTCACATTCTCTTCAATATGCATTTCCTGGTTGTTGGTGCGTTCACATTGGGTGCGACATGTACTGTATATTACTTTGAGCGATGCAATTTGATATTAATAAACATGGTGGGAGGTACATGGTCCTGCCAGTCCAGTCTGTATGTATTTGCCTGTTTACCAGAGAAGCTTGCAGCTTCTGAAAATACACAGGGAAGACATATTTGCACATTGACTGTTTTTGTTCTCTTTGACATGGTTCTTTAATGTTAAAAATGTCTCCCAGCTCTCCCCGTCCCACCTCCTTTTTCTTCTTCTCCCTTTCTGAGAAACAAACAAAATGATGAAGCTTGCGTGAAAACACATTTCACCCACTTCTTTACACATGTAAACAACACAAATGTGATTCTTGACATTCTAACCACATCAGTGGTTAAAAATCCAAAATCATGGCAATCATTTAGGCAATGACTGGTGATGATAGTTAGGATGCATGCGTGTGCTTGTGTGTGTGTGTGTGTGTGTGTGTGTGTGTGTGTGTGTGTGTGTGTGTGTGTGTGTGTGTGTGTGTGTGTGTGTGTGTGTGTGTGTGTGTGTGTGTGTGTGTGTGTGTGTGCGCGCACGTGTGTGTGTGTATTAAAGAATGAAGCTGTTCAGAGCTATAGACTGGCCAGTCTCCTCATCCACAGCGGCCTTCGGTCAAAAAGTTCACAGAGAGAGCAAGGGTGGCAGTTCACAGTTCTTTATATAGTATTGCACACACAGGTACAAGTCAGAATAGTAGTATCTGTAGATAATAACAAACAAGAATACAATGGTTCACTGTAAGCAATCACATAACATACAGGCACATCATATATAGGCTAGCATTAGCTTAGTGATCAGACATGTGCTAAACAAACAATTCAGCTAGCATGGTCCATGTGCTAAACAAACAATTCAGCTAGCAAAATAAGGGTAGCTGCTAGAATTAAATAAACATCCACAGGTGACAGAAATAATAAATAGTGCTTAACAAACTTACATGAGCATTCACTCATCTGACTGCATCTGCCTGTCTGATGCAAAAGGGTAGGTCAAAGGGTGCAGCACCTACTTGTAGACTAAGCAAAGGCCCCTTAGGTGTCCTACACTCTGCCTGACTGAAAATAACATGACATACATTGTATCACACAACACCACCTACTGGTGGGAAGGGGGAATTTTGCACAGTGTGTGTGTATGCACATGTGATAAACGTGTGCACGCCACATAGATAGACAATAAGCTCAGCATCAAAGGGTCAAATTGCATAGATGCAGCATTTTTCCATCTCTGGTTATGACAGGAAGGTGACCTTATCTGGAGTGGCGTCCGCAGCGAACTTCCTGTGACCCGTGGAAAGCCGCTCCCTTTATTCCCAACTTCTTTGCAAAAAGTAAACAGCTGATACACAGTAAAATCATTGTCCATTTAACTCTGAAAGAATGTATGGCAGTGGGTCTGAAAGTGGGGTCCGAGTTTCCCCAGGGGTCCTTGAGGGGGTTCCAGGGGGTCCCCAGCCAAATCAGTTGAACCACTTTAATCCTATCGTATACTTTGGCTATTCAAAAATAGCAGATCTACAAGCTCACACAACGCGTCACATTGTAGAGGGATGTTTGAGAACCGCTGGTGTATGGAACCAAATTGGTTACATGTGTACAGTCTTCATTAACACTAAGAAATCTACCACATGGGGGCGCCACTGGCCTAGCGGTTAAGGCGCATATCAGATATAGGCTCTATCAGCGAACCGCAGGTTCGATTCCCGGGCCCGACGACCTTTGCTGCGTGTCGCTCTCTGTCTCTCTCTCCCTCTCTACAGTGTACTGTCAATAAAAGCAGAAAAGCCCCAATAAATATCTAAAAAAGAGAGAAGACAACATTTGAATGGTGAGCGATTTTAAACAATGAGCGACTCTTTTTTTCCCCACATGGGAAGATGGCAAGAAGCAGTTCAGCACATCTCCCATACCAAGGGTGAAAATGAAGGTTTCCCTTTTCTCCACATAATTATGTATTGTATAGCAGCGACAGCCAAACGATACACAGTAGATCACTATAGCTATAGATCTACAGTATAGCATTCGAAGCTAGATTACAATAATACTGTAGGTCCATTGTATTAACAGCCAAAACCAAGAGCTACAGAGCCCTATAGCCACATTATATTAGCTGTATAGATGTATTGTTGTTGTGGCTCTCAGAGTGGCTCTCTCTGATCCTGCCTATTGCTATTTTTCTATCCAACCACATGTCCACATGTCCTATTCCAATAAAAAATGGTTTTGGTTTTGTGCAGCGGTGGCTCTCAAGGTAGAGAGGCCGTCTTGGAACCCGGAGGTTGGTTCCTTGCATGGTTGCCTCCACTGTTGGTGTGTGAATGGGTGAATGTAATGACATCCTAAAGCTGTTTGGATAAAAAGGCGTTATAGAAATGCTGACCATACAACTCGTAAACCGGGCTTTTCAACCGTTGTACACCACCATTGAATCCCTGTCTGAAGCATGTTCCATGAAATAACTAATTCAATCCAAGCCTTAAGCTTACAGCACCTGGCCCTCTGACGTAAGGCGTCAAGATTAACCGAGGAAGCATATGAACAGAGTAACAGGGCATTGCTAGCCTTCTGTTCAACACAACGTAGAAGCCTTCGAGGTAAGTTGGCAAGAATAATCCAGGAATGCGTCTGAGAAGTTCAAATTTGATGGGATGCCAAGTAAATGAACTTAAAAAATCCATAAATGGAAGGTATAGATCGATCGGAGGAGAGGCTTAATGGGCTATTATGCAGTTGTTGGTTTCTTTCCACTGTTTAAAGTTTGTATATGGGCTAATGGTATGCAGCCGCAAAGTTTTTATGCTGAGAATGGTTTCGTAACGAACAAGTAAACAAGCGAATTGCTGATGCGCTGCATGCAGAAATAGGGGGCGGACACAATGCACACACACAGACACACACACACACACACACACACACACACACACACACACACACACACACACACACACACACACACACACACACACACACACACACACACACACACACACACACACCCATTGTCCGTGTGTGCAAACGACACATGGACACACTAACTCACACACGTGCAGGCACAACACATTCACATACCAACACACAGGGGACAAACCTCGCATAAACAAATGGATGTTAGGCACGGGAGGGCCAGAGATTAATTGATGTTTCTTTCATGTGTTCATATAAACAACCATTTATTTTTATCACCAGCCGACAGGAATGCCTGGAAGCAGCAGCTAAAACAAAGAAATCAACATTGAAATGTGATCACGTGGGATAGACAACATCAATAATTGAAAGATACAGTAGGTGGATTGTTCAGATATACAGACATACATAGTATACCTGTGAGTGTGTGTGTGTGTGTGTGTGTGTGTGTGTGTGTGTGTGTGTGTGCGCGCGCGCGTGCACACGACGTGCATGCGTCAAAATGTTGCTTCTTTTTCCCTTGGAAGGAACAGTACCTTCTCACATAATTATGGAAATTAGCTTTTTGTCTTGTACTGTTTTAGAGATGAAGTCGTGTAGCTACAAACAAACCTGAACCCTTTTAGCTTCAGGACTTTTCCTCATTTGGCTTTAGAGGGAAATCAGGCTAAATTACACAGCTGTTCAAATTTCTCGCATTGTTGTCTCCGGTGCTGGTGGCAATTCCCTCGCTGTGGCGCGAGCGCCACAACAGCATGAATACATACAGTAGGAGAGAGGCTTCTCTCGTGGCGTTTCCAGTGAGACACTGCCAGTGGGGGTGCCTTTAGCGCAGTGGGACAGAGGGTTAAGTTCACCTCAAGAGAGGCAAATCAGCCTCCGGGACTCTCATAAGTCTATTGGAAACAATTCAAGGGCCCTAGGCAAGCGAAAGCCTGAATTGGAAGTCATTTAGGGCCCTTGTCCAAGGAACGAGAGACGACATGCAGTGAATATTTCACATTGTTTCTACCCAGTGGTGAGAATAAAAGAACATTGATCTGGGGTGTTTAATTGCATTTTAGATGCTCAGGTGGCGCTGGTGTTCTAGGTGACGTACACAGGGGACAACAACAGCATAAGCTTAAATTCTTACAAGACCACCATCAACAGCACAGCATTCAAAAACTCATACTGCAATATACAGGCACTGTACTGGAACTGATTATTAAACTCTATTGAAAACAGATGAACAAAGGTGTTCATAAGATGTACACCAGAAAGTTGCCAAGTTAACACATCCGCTGCCAGGGACGCAGATATGCGTCCTAATAGATCCAACCGTGGGCTGCCAGAGTAATCTAGGACGCAGATCTGCGTCCTAATGTTTAATTTAGTTAATAGACGATCACCAGTGGCGCGGGAAGGGGGGGGCTACGGGGGCTGCAGCCCCCCTGATGATGGGAAGGGATTGAAAAAAAAAATGTTTTATTACATTTAAATTGAATTAAAATAATTAAATAACGTAACCCTAACCTAACCCTAACCCTAACCCTAAAACCGAAATAAAGTAAAGGAAATAAAGTGCCAAAACCCACCCAAACCCGCACATTTTTCGACCCGAACCCGCAAAAAAATCGCGCGCGGACGGGACGCAGCATGCGTCAGGCGGATTCCCCCGACGCTCAGCCCCCCTGGCTATTAAGTACTTCCCGCGCGCCTGACGATCACGCTGTCTTATTTACATTCCGAGATCATTTTCGCTTCCGAGTCACTTCCGCTTCACCCGGAAGCAATTTCAACGATTTCCGTTTCCGGTTTCCGGTTTTAGCTTGAAAAATGCGCTAATGCGGATCAAATACGGTTTTTCACACGGTATAAAATACAAACGGATAGCTCCACTTCTATTTTCTTTGGTTCGGGTGACGATTAGGCATCGTCGTCGTGTATCACATCGTTTTTAGGCCGATCAGAGATTGTCGAAGACGTCACATCCGGGTTATGTTGTTTTGACTGTTTGAGCCTGGAGGGGGAGGGGGGGGGGGAGGGGGGGGGGGGTCAGCGAGTCATCGAGGGTGTCATTTTGCTGCTCTCTGGTGGTCGATTCTCGTAGGTGTTTAAAACCATGGCCTGAGAAACTTAAATGCATTTAAATAACAAAATAACAACAACAAAAAAAACACGCAAATAGCTGGCAGTCAATGCAGTAAATTATGAATAAACTCTGTCAGTCAATGTGTTAAGAAATGCAAGCTGAGGGGAAAGAGTAGAACACTTTTTGTTTGTTTGTTTTTCTTTTTCAAAGAAAGCAGCCAAATTGCTCCGTCTAGCTCCTTTATTAGGCTATATTGTATTGCAGGTGAGTGCCTTAATCTCCTTTAAAAACAAATTGTTGGCTGAAGCTGTCTGACTGAATTGGTTTTCACACACAGAGCTCAGCAGATAGTTCCTGAAAGGCATGGAAATTACACCATTATAGAACGACACAGAGTTTGGATGAAAAACAAAATAGCAATAGCAAAAGGTAGTTCAAATGTCTTTTGTAAAGCAAACAAAATGAAGATGGATTTTTCTTTAAACTGAGGCATGTTATGAAATAATAGCTAGCTGAGAACAGGTCGAGTTTATATGACCCAAAATCATTTAGTTTATTCATGTGCTTTTATTTTGCCGCTGTTGAGGGATTTTGCCTGTCAATCATCGCCTCTGCTCCGCCCCCCAAAGGAGAAGGAGAGGGGAGGGGCGGGATTAATGGTCTGTGACGTCAAAGTCCACGGGCCAATCACAGCACTTTTCTGAGCCCAATTATTCAGAAAACCCCAGACCGCAGAAAATCCACTGAATGTTCTTTTTTTTTTGGTGTAATTGAGGTCAGAACCCCCCCCCCAAAAAAAATAGAAATATGTCATGAACAGGGGTGCACATAACTGGTGCGCATGCGTACCCAACAAAAAAAAATGCGCGGCACATCAGACGACGCGAGGCGCTTTTGCGTACCAACAGCTGGGACAGGAATTTCCAAGCTTTTATTTTTTAGCAAAACTAAAAACTAAAAGCCTGGAGATTGAGGCTAGGAATTTACTTCCTGAAGCCACACTCACACAATCACGCTAAAGCACGCGTCAGCCCCATGTACAGCCATTAGGTGCAGGGGGAGGGGACGCATGCTGCACGTGATTGTGTGATTGTTGCCTCGCATCGCATCGCCTCGCATTGCCTCGCTGCGTGCACGCAGCCAGCAGCGGCTGTTAGAGGCACTCGTCACCGATGATGAACGCACCGTAATGGTGCAAAATATGCCGTGAACGTCCCAATCTGGCGGATAAAAGCAGCGCAGCAGAGGGCACCAACCTTGGGGGGTTCACCAAACGGCGTGAGGAAAAAAAAACGTTGCAAAAACGGCGACATTTGGAAGCAGAGCGTCCTTTTTCCTCGTGCAGCAACCCCCCCCCCGTTGACAAAACGGTCCCGGTGGGCACCGTGCTGAATCCCACCCACCCCCCCCCCCCCCCCTTTGACAAAACGGGACGGGACCATTTATTTGGTGCGCACCAAGTCACATCTCCAGGTGCTCTTCTGAGTACTAGACTTAAAAAGTTATGTGGACCCCTGGTCATGAAACCTTTAACAAAGGGATATTTCCATTGGTAGAGTGTGTCTCTTGTATCGGGGTGTGGGTGAGTGCAATGTGTCTCCTCTCCTTTCCTCTTCTCTCTTCCCTGTGTCTCCTCTCCTCTCCTCTCCTCTCCTCTCCCCTCTCCTTGCGTATTTGCCATATGTTACAAAAAGACAGCGGTTTAAGAAACCGCAAAATGCTTTGTCGCACCTCCCCCGTGCCAGGTCATCCTAACAGTAGGAACATACACTTCAACTTGGATAACAATCACACAGCACACATGAGTCACAGCACACGGAATAAGGCAGCAATAGAACAAGAACAACAGTTAAAGTGCAGTCAGCTGAGTGTACTGAGACAACTGGCCTGGGGGAAGAAGATGTTGTTAGACCTTCAGGTCTGTATTCGTATGCTGCAGTCTTGCCTGATGGTAACAATTTACTATTTTGGCATTTAGCAGACGCTCTTATCCAGAGCAAGTTACGAAGTGCACGATCAGAGTTTAACCGCTTTCAACCTGGTATCCCTGTTTTGGGCATGTCATTATAGCTGACCTTTTGGGCTCGTCATTATAGCCGTTCTACAAGCTCAATGCGTTGTGAAGCTTATAGAGTGGCTATTTTCACTATTCAATATATTAAAGATGGCATCGTTACGGTGCAACCAGACTGACAATTCATATTCCAGACCCAGCATACACGGATCAGTATCCGCTGGTGAGTGCGTGGACTAAAATGATCCAATAGCCATGCAGTACAAGCATGGCTCGGCATGAAACTGTTTCAAATGGGCATGCACTATCACAGTGAAACGCTGTTTCAGCTGTTCTGTTTTTAGACTTGGCAAATATAATGAACTTTGCATGAGTTTAACTTGCAATTGCTCTGACATAATAGTAAAAAGTATTGTGACCTGAAAAGGAATCAATTTCTGACAACCTATGTCAGCAATTTACTAAACTATGACCCCAAGATGGGATCATTCCTCAGCTTGTGAGCCAGGAAGGAGAATGAGTTTAGGTTGCTTGGAGCGTTGGCCAGGTTGTTGTAGGGACCAGAGAGCCAGACATCTTGTGTTTGCTGGTTAAAGTGTGCGAGAAGGGAATTAAGAATAATGATCTTGACAGTGCATGTTGGTTAGGTGGTGTCCTTAATACTAATACTGGGTGCTGGGCCTTGCTGATGCAACAACTGGGGACGACTTCCTCAGTAGGTGGAAGTTCAGAGATACAGGTAGCAGTTCTCTGCAGTTTTGGCAGTATTGTCCATATAGCCTTGCCTTGGGGTCAATACACTGTAGACCAGCAACACCTAACTGTAATGCAACCTGTTACGATGCTTTCAACAGTGCATCAGGTGAAGTTGTTGAGAAATCTTTTGTGCAGTCTGAATTCCCTCTGAGAAAGTAGAGGTGGTGCTGTGAATGTGTGGTTATGGAGCTGGTGTTCACCTCTCCTCTTCTCTCACTCTCACTCTCATTTGTGTGTGTGTGTGTGTGTGTGTGTGTGTGTGTGTGTGTGTGTGTGTGTGTGTGTGTGTGTGTGTGTGTGAGAGAGAAATAAGTGTCCCCCGACTCCCCCTCCCTCATCTCTCTCTGTCCATCTCTCTCTCCTCCATTCTCTCTCCCTCTTCTCTGGTCTCTCAGGAATAATTACACCGGAGGGTCTTAATGGCCCCACTACGGTGCTGAATGGGGCTTTGTGTGCGTGCGTGTGTTGGTTGGTTGGCTGGTGAAATACGTTTCCCCATAATTAATAACCATTGGCCTTTTTTATTGTTGCACCGTGCTCATGCCTGATATAATGGGAGAGAAATGGAGACAAATGTGATATTCCCTGGGTAGACAGACAGGATAGGATTGGATGCCTGCTCGAATGGACGAACTGCATGGCCGAAGGGGCGCACATTCGTACACGCACACACGTTTGTGCTGTACACTCCCGCGGCAGCATATGTATGTGTAACATGTACAAAAATGCAACCGGATGGACCTGTAGGGTCCATTTGGTTACAAGCTCACAACGCATCTTGTATGTATGTAGATGCCGAATGTTCACCTATTTTCACAGAATGTTCATGCCCAAAATAAGGACGCTAGGGTTCATGTTGTTAATTGCGTTATTGCCAAGGAAATAAATGTGTTTTTACTTGTTTTGATTCTGGGGTATCTATACCTCCAACCCAAAGGGACTGGGAGTGTCTGGAAATTGGATGAGCTGTATCCCTACAGACCTCGTTTGTCTTCTCAGCAGCCTAGTCAGCTACAGGTGGTACAGGAAGGTCAGCCTGCTGTTCCATCATCGTTTTCCTACAGGTCTTCACAGATCTTCCTAATTTGTTCTTCAGAGTGATTTTGGAATGTCTGAAGTAGTTTTGGCATTTCATGACCTTTAGAACCACAGTTCCTTCTTGAAGTTCACTGTACGTTCTTTGGGGAATTGCAATAAACAACACACTCACTTCTTAACCACATGAACCCTGTAGCGTCCCTATTTTGAGCATGTCATACGTAGCAGCCAAACATTCTGCAAAAACACAAGCTCATCAAGGTGTACAACGATCACGATCAGCCTTTTTCGGCAAAGAAATTTGTGTAGAGGGAAAAAAGAAGGTATCCTAGAATAGATCCCTGGCGGGCTCCAGTCAACTATATATGGTTTAAGTGGTTAACCATCCATCAATCTGACACCCTGACCTAGAATGACTTTTAATGAAATGAAAAAACAATTCAGCTCCATTCTCTGCTCGACTCCAGGATTGTTTCCAGCCAGAGTGTGCTCAGATATTAAGATATTTCGCTGATGCTGATGATGTGTAAACATATGCTGTCTTGGCGGTTGGGTGGCGCGTAGTCGTCGCGAGTGCAGCTGTTCACCTTGAGACGTCTATCTTCCACCAGCTGTGATGCATCAACATTCTCCACTGCATTGACAGATGTCCGCACGCACGCACGCGCACACACATCCTGTGGTCAATACAGAATGTGTCAATAACAGAGTAGCAGCAGGGAAGAGCAGAGAGCAGGGCTCCTCTATTCTGCATCAGTCAGTTTCAGATCAATTCAAGTCATTGATCAGACTATAGCTGTAAGCAGCCAGTCAGCCTGCCAGGGTTAATGTCCACAATTATGGTAATGAACCGTTATGTGATACAAGAGGTTACACACACACACACACACACACACACACACACACACACACACACACACACACACACACACACACACACACACACACACACACACACACACACACACACACACACACACACACACACACACACACACACACACAGTATGAGTGGTAAATATCAGGTTGAAAACATACCGATTGAGCCACTTGAATGAACCCTATACTTATGAACAAAAGGCATACATAATCCAGGTCCAGGCACTGAGGGTGGGTTTGATAAGTAAAAGGCCTTTAAACAGTGTTTTCATTGTTGGTCACTGTCTATGCATTCCTGAAAATCAGTGGCTTACCAGTGGCATCTTGGATAAAGGCAGCATTAGGCCTATAATTCAGGTGAATGTTGTTGCCAGTGTTGTTTTCGACAGCAAATTTTGATTTACTTTTAGTCATAGTCTTTTGAATAAAATTCAATTTAGTTCTACTGTATAGTCATCTGAAATGTTTTAGTTTTTGTCTAGTTTCCTCGACTGAATATCATAAGGTTATAGTCAACTAAATCTACAGTTGATGTAGTCGACTAAAATGTATTTTGGCGGTGCCTTGATGGCGTCGTAATGGCTGATTTTACACTTGGTTGCATGCTGAAAATAGCCGATCTACAAGTGAAGCGTTGTGAGCTTGTAAATCGGCTATTTTCAGAGCGCAACACCCGAGTGGACCCAAACATAAAATGACTTGTCTTTTAGTTCTACTCGATCTCTTCTCCACTAGTCCCTCCCTAACATTTTAGTCTAGTTTTTATTTGTTGACGAAATTGTCAATATATTTAGTCTTAGTTTTAGTCATCATAGCTTAGTTGTAATTTCGTTTTTATTTAGTTTTCGTCTGTGAAAAAAGGTAGTCGACGAACATTTTTCGTCATAGTTTTAGTCGATGAAATCAACACTGGTTGTTGCCCACACACAGAAGAACTGTTGTAGGCCTGGACTATCAGTATTGATATTGACTGAAATGCAATTGCTGAATTGGTGAGTGACCTATTGTTAAACATAGCATTGAGGTTGAAATAATGTTTATTGTAATGTTTTATTGTTCAATGTTCCATTGTCACCGCCAGGCTAAAGGCGTGGCCGATCAACCCAAACTTTTTTTTTCTCCTCATGGTGGCGCTACAACAGCCCACTTCACATTTTGGCCTATAACTCTTGAACCGTAGGTTGTACAATCAACATCTTTCTCCACCTGGATTCCTTGGATCATGATGTAATTTATAGGCCATGTTTGTGACAGATTATATTTTCTGCCATAGTGCATTTTCTTCAAAACAGACGTTTCGCTACTACTCCAACAGATTTTCACCAGATCTCACACTGATCGGTACACATTATCTCTGTGGGTCATGTGATCAAGATGTATAAGTTTGAATTTTCAGATCCCATTCTATGTGGCTATGACCAAAGTTTGCGGGCCCTGGGTAAGCAGCCCGGCCTGGCGTTAGACCTGTGCTCCAAGGAGCACATTTGTTGGTTGGTCGTTAAGCAGTCATTTTATAGTTCATATAAGTGGCCTTATGTAAATACAGGCCAGATATTTCTGGAACATCAACCCTAACCCCATGAGTATGAAGAAGAATTCTGAATTTCTGATGGTGAGTTATCCCAATTAAATGACAACAATCCTCCTTGTCCTGCCAACACCCCATTAATTTACACACACTTGTCCACCACGCCCCACTTTGAATCACTGGGAAGGCATGCCTTACCTTGGCTTGAGCAAATCAAGAACATTGTGGAATGATTTGTATTATTGATCATTGATTGGTTTGTTGCTCTCTTGATTGGTTCATGATTGGATCATTGATTGGTTGGCTGTATTGAGTTTAGACTGAACTGTAATTTTGTTATGGCCATAACTGCATGTGGCTTTATTTTATTTTACCAGTATTTACTTTTTCATATTCAAATACATTGTGCACATATAAGTCTCCTGAGTCTTTAAATATTGTCCATCAGTGTAATTTTCTCCTTATACCACACCTCCTCCACTCCTTATACCAAAAATATTCTGATCATCTAGTCCCACAATGTTTAGCTAATACACTTATTTATAGTAAGGATATGCTACATTCGCCTATTATGACATATTTCCAGAATAGGGACATTGGGGTTCATGTGGTTAAAAAGAGGAGAATCTCATTGACAGAGAAACAAATCGGGTTAAACATGAAGGCAGAAATTGAGCGTGAAGGTGAGGGAGAAAGAGCGAGGGAGAAATATACAAGATAGGCATGAAGTTTAAACCTGAGTTGACTGAAAGAAAGGAAAATGAAATGCAAATGGCAAGAAAAAGAATGGAAAACAAAGCAAAGGGGTGAGAGGAGGAAAGAGAGAATAGTAAGGGAAGCAGCATGGCTGAACGGTAACCAAGGCTAATCACAAGAAACACACTAATGGTTATATTGGAAAAATACACACCCTGAGGTGGCTTG
>NC_139945.1:16277351-16327351 GCF_963454915.1 Gymnoscopelus microlampas | reverse complement strand
ATTTGACACAGTTTCACGCAAATTGCTCAGAAATCCTTGGTTTAAATGTTTTTCAAACTGCTCAAAATTGCAGACAATCTAAGGGCAGAGCTTACTGGTCAAAGTGATACATGTGTTCCTCATGAGTCAAGGCACATGTGTAAGCAGGTTTAACGGCTGTCGGCCAAACGAGGCATGACTTTTGCCTGTTTAAAGTTTGCATTTTCAAAAAAATTGCTATAGCGCCCCCCCCTTTGACCAATTGGAGTAAGATTGGTTTCAGTGATACTTGGAATGACCCTCTGCAATATTGCAAAGTGTCAAACAAATGTGAGTCTGCATGTATGTGTTAGGGGCAGATGAATCATTTTCATAAAACTGCAATTTTCATTGGCTTATAAAAGCTTAACATTTTCACTTATGGAAAATCCGCTTGCTCACGTCTGTCGGCATTGGTCCAAAGTTCATGTGTAGACAGTTTCGTACAGATTGCTCAAAAATCCCAGGAGGAGAGTCATTTTTACTGCTTTTTACTGCTTTTCATAGAATTCGAAATGGTGGGAGATCTAAAGGTCAGAGGTCAAAAGTCAAACAGTGAAAGTTGTTAGGCATGAGGACACACATGTGTGCATCGAAGTTTCATGGCTGTAGGTCAAACAGGGCATGAGTTGTACCTGTTCAAAGTTGGCATTTTTCAATTGAGTGCTATAGCGCCACCCTTTGGCCAATGGTTGTGAGTTTTGGGTCTTCGCCGTTTGGCATAGCCCTCTACCATATTGCCGAGTTTCATAAAAAGTGACCACGCGGTTAGGCCAGAACTGCCAAAACCGGCGGAAGAATAGTGAAAGCCAAGAGATGCAATAAGGCTTCGAGAGCCTGATAGGCCTCGAAACCTTAAATAGTATCTCAGGACAGTGATCGGAGCATGTGGCCATTCAGAACACGAGGCCGTTCGGAGCATGTGGCCATTCAGAACACGAGGCCGTTCGGAGCATGTGGCCATTCAAAACACGAGGCCACAAGTGTGTGTGTGTGTGTGTGTGTGTGTGTGTGTGTGTGTGTGTGTGTGTGTGTGTGTGTGTGTGTGTGTGTGTGTGTGTGTGTGTGTGTGTGTGTGTGTGTGTGTGTGTGTGTGTGTGTGTCAGACAGACAGACAAACACAGAGAGGGCAACAGTATTGTATATTTCAGCATTTCACTGTCAAGGTGAGACACACATGCACACACACACCCGTCCCCAACTCTTGATATGAGTGTGACCCAGTAAAATGACTTGAGTCCTCTGAAACACAGTGTTAACAAACAGCACACATCCACTGCCACCGCCATTTTGTCAATTCATCACACCAACACAGTTTTGCTCCCTGCTCTCTATCTGTCTCTCTCTCCTTCTCTCTAGCTCGCTCGCTCCGTTCTTTTATATGTCCACCTCCCTCTCTCTCCTTCCTCCCTTGCCCCTTGCCCTCCATCAAAAATTGTGACAAGTGACACTGAATTTATGTATCTCTTTCTTTCTCTCCCTGTCTCTCTCCCTCACTCACAGTGTGAGTGAGGGGTGCGTGTGCGCACACGCACACGCACACACACACACACACACACACACACACACACACACACACACACACACACACTTTCTTTTCTCTCTATCTCTTTGAACTCCCTCGCTCTCTTTCTCCTGTCGAAAATCGATTCCGACTCGGCTGTGATGAGATACAGAGGCCGGTTACCACGGCAGCAACCGTGTCGGAAAGCCATGTCCGTGAGCCAATGGAAAGGCCCGGAAAAAAGAGAAGCCCTTCGGGCAGGATCGTTCCCACACATTACTGTAGATTTACAGTATTTCCCTGTGCTGTTTCTGTTCTCTTTGCTCTCTTGTTCCTATGATGCTTTGAGCTTTAGAAGGTGGCATTACTGTAGAGTAACCTGGGATCCAGGTCCGCCTTGGGGGGGGGGGGGGGGGACGCCAAGTCAGGACTTTTGTTTGGTGGTAAACATTTTAAACATGTTGCACAATATATATTTATTTATATATTGTGCAACAATATCTATACTTTACAAGCTTTTCCAAAACATTAAAAAAAAATGAAAATAGCAGATCTACAAGTTCACAACGCATAATGATGTGACGCTCCTCAAGAACTAAAAGGACTTAAGTGATTCACTTATTTGAAAAACATGTGCGTGCGTGCATGTGTGAGGGGGTCCAGCTTGTGTCAGATATAAGAAGGTGGGCTCCAAGGGGAAAAGGTTGGGAACCACTGCATTAGAGTGCACTGTGAAGTCCTGAATGTTATTTAACTTGTGAGAGTGCACACATGTACACGCAGACATTGGATTGCCCCCACTAATAGCACCGGTTGCACCTCAATTGCACCCACTATCTGCCCTGCTGCATGTCTTAAAGGTAGGGTAAGCCATTTTCCTTTGTTAAAATAAGTGCTAAATAGCTCTATATTGTGATAGTAATAATTGCTATGGAGTGTTTGTTCATTAACAGGGGTCTCCCCGTCTCTTCAGAGTTTTTGTAAATTTTCAGGTTGGGATACCAATAGTATCCAATTGGGAGAGAGAAAAACACAGGATAAAGGATGAAGAAGTGAAATTGGAAGTTATGAAACAAAGAAATAAGCAGACAAAATTGGAACTCTATATGATAAATGGGTACTCTCTCCTGATTGGCTGAAATTTGGCAACTGACCTGAACATTTATTTTCTGTTAATTAAAGAGCTGGGGAGATGGGGAAACCCCTATGACTGAACAAACACTTTAAATCAATGATTACTATCAGAATATAGTGATTCAACCTTTTAGCAAAACAAATGTTGTTTCAACTAACCATACCTTTAAGGTCCGATCCACAAAAGATGTTGCTTACATCATATGCGTATGTATGATATACCAATATGCCATAACGTTTTGCAGCTGAGTTCAGTTTATCCTTGTTTTGTGTGTGATTACAATTATCCATGTGGCAAAGTATAGCCTATTTTATTCATGTGTTGATGCATCGGTTAACTGTCACCGAGGAGTTTGTTGAAGCAAACCCAAAAAGAGGCTCTAGTCATGAAGATGACAGTCAAGGTTGGTCTGGTTGAGAGTAAGGAACAGTGCGGCCTCTAGGGGGCACAAGTGGGGCTTTTGAACTATCACTCTTATGTTAATGTTTTTTCCATTATATTATGATTATGACTTTACAATTCCTGTACATCGGATATTACCAGCAACCAATAGTAAGGACTTCAAGGACTGCTCCTGAGATGGAGCAGGGACCTCCACTACATATTGTATACAATTGTGTGGCAGATTAAACTTTTTCATAGAGTTCATAGATAGCTTCATAGACTATCAGTGTTGTGTGAAATATTGTTTTATTTTTTTCAAACCTTTTTCCCTCCTAAACCCCTTTGCCGAAAATAGCCGGAAAAAGAACGCCTCACAGTGCGAGGCGTTGTGTGCTTGTAGATCTGCTATTTTCAGCTAATGTTCCCCTCAGAATAGGGATTCTAGGGTTTAAGTGGTTAATGTCAGAACCACTTCACAAAGGACTGAAGTCCTTTGTGAAGGACTTCACAGGACTTTTTTTGTGTTATCCGTTTATAGCTTTAATGTCTTACTGTACCACATTGCTGTTTATATATTCTGACTAATAAAGTATTCAATCAATCAATCAATCAATCAATCAATCAAAAACTCCTGCCGCCACAGCCCATTCTCTTCCTCTCCTTCCCTCCACCCTCTCTTCATCTCCCCTCCTCTCCTCACTCTATTTCTCTTGCTCCCCCTTCGCTCCCTGTCACCTCCTGTCATCCGTGGACAGAGCGACACGAGAGAGCACGATGGAGGAGAGAGAAAAAACAGAGAGAGGGAGGCAGATATTGACAGAGGTGAAGAGAGGAGCACATGCACCCGACGCTAAGTTTAGACTCTCAGAGAGAGAGAGAGAGAGAGAGAGAGAGAGAGGGGGGGGGGGGGGTGTGATGTAGTGATACTAGAGGATTAGAGCCCGGAACGGGACGTAGAGAGAGATAATAAGTAAGGGAGAGGAAATTACACAGATACACAGAGAGAGTTGAGGTGTGGAAGGATGAGTAAATGTCAGAGAGAGAGAGAGAGAGAGAGAGAGAGAGAGAGAGAGAGAGAGAGAGAGAGAGAGAGAGAGAGAGAGAGAGAGAGAGAGAGAGAGAGAGAGAGATTCCAGACACAGAGCTGGGACCTTGTGGAGGCTGAGAAAGAGAGAGCGACAGACAGGGAGACAGAGGTGACGAATATATAGCTCCGCAGAGAGATGGAGAGAGCAGAGAGAAGAGGATGAACGAGGGAGGGAGGGGGAGGGGGACAAATGGCCATTGATTTGGCTCAGTGAGTAGGGATGGAGGGATGCTCTCTGGGTAATATGGGCTTTGTGGAAGGCAGCTCTTATTACCCAGAGGGCCGTGGGGGCTGATAGGGCGCCATGGGCTGAGCGCGGGCCCCAATTCTCTCATCTTCTTTGCCTTCTATCTAATGTTCCCTCCATTCTCTCATTTACTATATCCACCTATCCCTCTTCTCTTCTCTCCTGTCTGTAATGAGCTGAGTGTGAGCCTGGAGTGTGACTCATTCAACTTCACTTTAGTTTCACATAAAAGCTATTATAAGCAATTATTCTGTGTGCAAGCTGCACACAAATTGCAGCCATTACATTTCAAATAATATGAATAGAAGTAAAGAATATCAAAACAAATATCAAATATACATAGCGTGTGAAAATACAAATCAAGTACCTCAGTCTCTTCTGCAAATAGAAGATATCACATACAAATTATGATGATCGATTAGTCTGATTAACTGTTAGAGACTTATTGGACTTCAATAGGGCTGCCTTTGCCCATTGATGTCAATGTATATACTAAAATAGCCAAAATTGCGACGTTGCTCTGATCCGCACCAAGCATGGCACAAACACTGTTGTGTCACACAATTGTCACACCAGACCGTCTGTCTATCTGTGGCATTGTGTCAGTGTGTGAGAGATAACGTGCCAGTTTTTGTTTTTCTAAATAGTCTTATTAGGAATACATTTGTCTTCTGTGTGAACTGTGCACATAGGATGGGGTAGGTCTACGTTGTATTTTAACATAAGTCCTAATGGTGGTACTTGGAGAGGCACTTCTGAGGTGGTGTATTATGGTGGTCTATTATAGGACTCAGAGTAAAAAGTAACCAACGTTTCGGCACAAATGCCTACTCTAAAGTAGCTGAACAGTTTAAACAGATTATGCACAAACACTAGCATATTCTGAGATCTGACACACAGCTAAATAATACATTCTCCAAGCCTCCATTAATTGTATTTTCCCGTGATTCCCAATGGCAATTACAAATGCGGCTCCTGTGCACAATGCAACAGTACTTACAAATGCCACAAGTTTAAGCACCCTCATTCTGGTAAAAGTATTCCGATCAGAGGTGTAATCACCTGTACAACAAAAGCCGTCATCTACAGTACCTACTCACATGCCCGTGTGGCAAATCATATGTGGGAATGACGACACGAGAACTTAAGGCTCGTATAGCAGAGCACCGCAGCACCAGTAGGTGCAAGAACATGAACTACCCTGTTGCCGCTCACTTTGTGGAATCCAACCACCCTGTCACTTCTTTACACTACATTGGGATAGAAAAGGTCCCTGTACCAAGAAGAGGGGGAGAGATGGACCAATTACTTTTAAAACGCGAGGCTTTCTGGATTCAGACTCTTAAAACCCTTACCCCAATTGGCCTAAATGTAGATTTTGACCTTAAATCGTTTTTATATAAAAAAATATATTTTTGTATAAATACGCTTTTAACCCTATGACTTTTGTCCCCCTCTGATTCACAGGCGGACATGAATACAATTCAGGACATGTTACTTGTTTATTTCTTTAACTGTCTTGACTGTATCTGATTCCTATATTAAATTGTATTGCAAAAATTGTTTTTGTACTTTATTGATTTTCTTCTCTGTATGGTGCGATTTTCTTTACTTTCGTTATTATATGTGACTATATATTTGCTAAAAAAATCTCATATTTATTTGTCAAATTGGCAAGGAACTAAACCTTCCAGATATTCACCAGTAGAGTAGTCATGTGGTATAATCCTTCCTTAATTATTCAGGAATGTGAAACAGCACCTGATCCTGATGGCCCATCACAGGGACATGGCCCAATAGAACCTGTGTCCTCCAAGTTCTTTGTGATTGGTTGTATGACTCTTAGGCACCATATTTAAGTGTCACTTGAATGTTGCTCTGCATATACCCTGAAGAAGGCATTTGTGCCAAAACGTTGGTTACTTTTTACTCTGCGTCCTATAATAAATTTGTACTTTGGTTATAACGGTGTGTGCGGCCACTTTTTGTCTTTTGACAATTTACCTTTTGAACCCAGGAACATAACACATGTGAAAAGATGTTAAACAAAGGATGAACCCAGGAACATATGTAACACATGTGAAAAGACGGCAAACAAAGGCTGAACCCAGGAACATAACACATGTGAAAAGATGTCAAACAAAGGTTGAACCCAGGAACATATGTAACACATGTGAAAAGACGCCAAACAAAGGCTGAACCCAGGAACATAACACATGTGAAAAGACGCCAAAACAAAGGCTGAACCCAGGAACATAACACATGTGAAAAGATGTCAAACAAAGGTTGAACCCAGGAACATATGTAACACATGTGAAAAGACGCCAAACAAAGGATGAACCCAGGAACATAACACATGAACTAAAAAAAACAAAATCATGACTTTTTTACCAAACTATTTTTAATTTCTCTCCTAATTTAGTCTCTGCCAATTCCCAATTTGCCTCATGCGTTGTCACTGCTGAACCCTACTGCTGGTCCTAGGGAGGGAGGGAGACAACCATGTGTTTTCCTCCGGTACACATGAAGTCATCAGCCGCTTATTTTCACCTGACAGTAAGGAGTTTCACTGGGAGGACGTAACTCGCTCCGTGAGTAATAGTGGACTTTTTCCCTCCCTAGAAATGTAGTGGAGTCAAAAGTACAATATTTGTCTTTGAAATGTAGTGGAGTGAAACTTCATAAGTCGTATAAGGATACTTATACGTCATAAGTATCCAAAAATACAAATACTCAAAAAGATGTACCTAAGTCAAGTAAATGTACTTTGTTACTGTCCAGTGTCCACCACTGGTACTCACCTAATCATTAATTAATTAATCGATGCGGCCAGCTCATGTTATATCATAGTATGAAATCCCTTTGAAAGATCTGGCAGAAAATATATTTAGTGAAATAGCTCAACGCAACGGGATGGCTTTCACAGTAAGTTCCTTCAATGAGTGCAAACATAATTACAAATTGCCAGGTAATGTTGTTGTGTTGGTATTAGGTAATTATAATCGCACTTGGCAATTTGTGATAGTTTATGTGTTTAGTGCTGCTGTGAATGAAGGTCCATGTGAAACTTGTGGAAAAGTAGAGATATTTTACTTAGGGTTTTCTGTCAGAACTTTCAAAGGGATTATACCAGTCTCTGTTGACCGGTGTCACCCAGGGGTCTACACTAGGCGCCTACTTTTTTTCCCCCCCCCACCAAATGTATGCTCAGAAAACAGACAATATTTTTGTCTATTTGCTGGAGCCATTCTAGAAAATCGATAAGTAACATCTTCATGCAGTCTGTAATGTAGTCCTGCTTTTGTGTGCAAGCAAAAATCTATCATTTGACATACTTTGGCATGTAATTGTCTCACAAAATGATGGTATCAGCAGCCTGATTTGTGCTCTGCTGTGCTACCTGTGAGCAGAGGCCTACATAGTCTCTTTAAAGCTTGTGTTTTGGAGAAGAAGAGAGGGGGAAAAGAGGGGTAACCTACATACCTACATTCTCTATACACCACTTTCCTTTTAAAACCTCACCTTGAACATTGCTCTCTCTCTCTCTCTCTCTCTCTCTCTCTCTCTCTCTCTCTCTCTCTCTCTCTCTCTCTCTCTCTCTCTCTCTCTCTCTCTCTCTCTCTCTCTCTCTCTCTCTCTCTCTCTCTCTCTCTCTCTCTCTCTCTCTCTCCTGTAGTTTAGTAACAGCAGGTCCTTAAAAGCAGACAGTAGATTAGATCTGAGTCCATGTGTCCTTGAAGGAAGCGAGGACCACAATGACAGAGTCGCCTTTTTGTGCTCCACAATAACTCACTGCAAGGGCGTGACCCTAAACGTCCATAATTTATTCATCTTGATCCTTCATGATTTCATGACAAACCGAGCGACTGTCTAGGTTAGGGGTTCCACTCCCCGCGGGGGAACGAATGGGTCGAGAGCATGGCACTTACACATGAGGGTCATATGTTTGATTCCCAGTTATTCCACAAATAATAATTGGAACCAATATGTTTCGGCCCCTCTCTAGGTTGATTGATGGGGACAAAAGGACCCTCTCAATGTCATCTTAAAGCCATGCATAAGTCGACAGGTAGTCTGATGGTTCCCCTATGCTTGAAGCCTCCCCGAAGCTTTAGCTATTGGTGACACATTTTAAATGTGACACGTTTTTAATGTGACATGTTTTACCTCACTGTCAGTTACTGCCTGATTTATGTGGGTCAGTTTTTATTAGAAAGCCCTGGACTGCTCCTCTCCTCATCGTCCTTCCTGATCCCCCTCTTCCCTGTCATTTCACAGCAAAATGAAAACTACTCTTCATTTTAAACCGATGGCGAGTCCCCGGGGAGTCCACGCCACGGGGCCCGCGCACAGATAGCCACAACCATTTTCACATGTCCCCCTCCCTGTCCCCCTCAGGGACCAGGCGTACCAGGGGTGACCTGTATTAAACCTGTCCGGTGTGACCAGACAGTCTGCCACAGCCCATATGTCCCCTGCACGGCCGCTTCTTCAGAGCTCACCTCTACTACGCTGTAGCTGCCTATCACGTGATACTTAAGGCTGGAGGGAGTGGGAATAGAGTGGGTCATTGTATGGATCAGTGGTTCTAAACCAGCGGTCCGGGGACCACCAGTGGTCCTTGAGGGAGGTCCAGGTGGTCCCCAGCTAAATGATGGAGAGTTGATAACCAAATGGACCGTTATAGACCTTTAACTCTTGAGAGTGTAAAATGAAACCAAATGGACCCTTACGGGTCCATTTGGTTTCATTTTACACTCTCAAAATTATTGTTTAACATCTGCATTACTTAATTAAATAATTGTTATTTTGACGTTTGCCTGTTGTCTCTCCTATGGCACCAACATCAATGCAGCATGGAATTGTGGACAAAATCGTATTCAACAATAACAGTTTTGGGACTGAGAGTCTAAATCTCATCAAACAGTGGTTCGTGGCTCAAATCTGAATAAATAATGGACCTTGATATGAAAAGGGTTGAAAACCACTGGTATAGATCCCTTCAGGCGACGTCACACTGATAGCAGCCAGAATGCGCGCGCAGACCTGCTCAAAAAGAACCCCACTGCTCATAAGACACAACGGTCGGCACGACACTTGCGTGTAAAAAAAATGCATTTTATCAAACTTTCAGCTGCAGTTTTTCCCCCAGTGCAGAGAGGAAGAAGGCTTAGGATGTTTACTGTGATCTCTCCCTCTTGAAATATACTCCTTGGTTTGTGTTGGTTGTAAGCGATAATAGCGATTCTCAAACCATTTGTCCTCATAACCCTGCCTCCAGCCATGATACACACGGAGGGAGTGCTCAACGACCACGGCACTGCTCACCCAGCAGACCCTTAAGCCTAATTTCGAGAATAGCAGACCTACAAGCTCACAACGGGTCGCATCCGCGATGTGTTGTGAGCTTGGGTCTGCTATTCTTGTCTCAAAAACACTGTGGCGTGACGAAGTATGAATCTGGTTCACTCTCCCTGTGTCTCGCTATGGGGATCGCTTCACCTCCTCATACACAGGACGTCGAATCGACCAAAACCAGCGCTCCTCAAAACAACAGGTTTGGGAATCTGTTGGGATTTGAGTACATGCAGCCGGCACGTGTGTGTGCAGTCTCAATGTTTGTAAACAAAATAATTTGTCTACTCACAGTCAAAACTTCAGTGTCAACGGGGGCAACCATGCAAGGCACCAGCCTGCAGGTCCAGTATGTTGCTCAAGGACACAAAGCCAGAGGGAGCCAGGGATCAAACTTCCTATTCGGCAACTCTACTTCCTGAGCTACTGCCGCCCATTTCAGCAATGGGATCCATACAATTGACTAGTATGCTTAGGGCAGAGTGACTTACTTCTGAGTGAGTCATGCAAGTAAGTAGGTCGAAGTGGCTTATCAGGTATCAGCTGAGCAATAAGGGCTTTACAAGGTGGTAGCTGGGAGATGGATTACTGAGGTGGAGTGCCACACCTATACCATCAGCTCCCTGTACTTACAGCGCTCTCAGTCTTGGTTACCCAAGACATCTGAACTGATTCGTTGGATTAACTGTTGCACCCCTGTTGTGATTCAAAGTTGAACACCTTCTGAGTGTGAATATGCTATTATTATGTGTTCATTTTGGATACCAAGTTTCAGCCAGATAGACCCGTTTTTGTTTGTTTTGAGATGCAGGTTTCCCCCCTCTCCCCATGGAGTACTTTCTACACTTCCATATTTCTACCACTTTGCTGCTTGTTCAGCATCCGTTCATTAAGCCTCTCAGTGTTGTATTAAAATATGCTGGTAAAGTACAATATGATACAATGGACATTATTGTTCCCGGGGACGTTCAGTTTTCAGTGGCTGTGCAGAAAAATATGGATGGTGTACTCAGAATTCAGCAGATACTCATAGTTTGGTTCATCAGTCCCGTGCACATGTTTTATGCTCACACAGAAGCTGTGTGTGTGTGTGTGTGTGCATGTACGTGCGTGCGTGCGTGTTTTGCCCAACACTACAACGAAGTAGGCCATTCATTTATGAAAAATAACCATAAAGTAGGCCATTCATTTATGAAAAAGAACCATAACAAGTTGGAATATGGAAATACAATGTTTCAGAGACGGGACCCCCTGCTGCAACAGAACTAAGCCTCACGCCTGGATGTGTTTACATTGTCATTCACTGAAGTGAAGACCCCACTGCGAGTGATATAGGGACTGACAATATTTCTTGACAGATTAAAGTTCTGTGTGATACTTTGAAGCCCCCCTGTGGCTCAGCGTGCTATAAGGCCCATGACATGAATTGAAAAAAAAATGTGGGTTTGAATCTCGAAACAGCAACGTATAGTCAGACAGTGCTTGCTTGAAATATGAACGCGTTTTTGTCGAAGAATGTCTTAATCACTTTCAATCTAGCATCTCTGTTGGACTTACAGTATAGGCAAAAAATGCCAGTTCTTAAAGTCGTAGATAGGCTATTTTCGACATGACGCTGTCGTACAACAAAGTATAAACAGGCTTAACCCATTAAGACCTGAAGCCGATTCTACAAATGTCTGTCTACAAACAGTTTTCTGAAAAACGTATGTTTCTATATCAGTGGTGCTCAAACTTTTTCATGTCAAGGACACCCAAACTTATATGTATTTGACCGCTGACCCCCATCTCAAAATATTTTGTTCCAGGGACCCCCAGAAGCAAAGATTGGAGTTAAAAATGTTTGCTTTAAAACAATATATGTTCAAAGATTTGCACACGTTTTCACGATAAAAAAAAAATAGCAGATCTACAAGCTCGTAGCACGGCACTCGGTGCCTCGCTACGAGCTTGTATATCTGCTATTTTTGAATAGCCAAAGTGTAAAATAATGCTTTTTAGCTCAAATCAAGAAGCGACACAGATGCGTTCCAGGTCTTAAAGGGTGGTTAAGATCCTTTATAAGGTGCATCTGATTAATCAGACTCCGTTGTAAGGAGTGGCAATTGCAATTGCAAAACTCAACACTGAAAAGGAGTAACACAATTTATTTTATCATAACCAATTGCTGTGATGGAACTATAGATTGGTTGTTCGCACATATTCTTATCTGGAAGCAAATATCCATCCATAACCAATGTATTAGTGGAGAGAAGGCGTTTGGTTATGCTTATGCACGCACGCAGTCTGATGTGACAACAGTCATAAGCAGGAATAAAACAACATGGTTTGTGTTGTTGTGATGACAGTTGAAAGCTAACAAGTGACAATTACAGAGACGCTTATGGGGATGTCTCCAGCTCAGCTTATCCAATTAACAATTACCGTTTTTCTTAAAGTTAAGGCAGGTGCCTTCATTGTGTTGATGCAAAAAAGATAGCATCCAAGGCACCTTTGATGTGGAAAAATAGATAAATAAAACATTTCCTTTATTTATTTTACTTTCTATTTTTGCATCAACATTCTTTCAAAGCTGCAGTAGGTAACAGTCTCAGCAAAAATGACTAGACGATAAATGTGTAAGGTTGCCTTCCTATACACTTCTCACTGATCAATATCTGTGCCCAACGAACGTCTTGTTACATTGTGTGTCTGCCTAAAATCCATACATTCAAATTAAAGATGCATGCCTGCCAACATACTGATTGTAAATTTAACCAAGGGTTAAGGAAGAGTTCAAATGTAACCAAATTTCCCCTTACAAATGTAACCAAATAGGCCTCTGAAGGGTCCATTTGGTTACATTTGTACAATGACTTAAAGGTGCAATCAGGAACTTATTTGAATCAATAAAACATTATGTTAACCAATCTGTAAGGTAGAGTATACAACTAATACATAGAGTGGTTGGAGGCGATCTCCCTACTCTTCCATTGAGACATTTAGACCCTGGTGTCGGGTAGGACTACCTTCTGCTTGACAAGTAGTACTGCTTGAAGCTCATAAGCTCCGTATCTTCCCTGGTACTATACGCCTGTAGGCCCTATACAGTACCATCATCATCCCAGGCCCTCTAAACCAATACGGCACTCGAATCAGATTAAATCTGACCATCTTCCCCTGATAGCGGCTGCGCTCCGCCAAGTCAATCTGATGTGCACACAGCCACAAGACACATCAGCATCACTCTCTCTCTGTCAAGCACACTGATTTGCACACACTGATATGGTATAGGCTACATGTACAGTAGTACACACACACACACACACACACACACACACACACACACACACACACACACACACACACACACACACACACACACACACACACACACACACACACACACACACACACACACACACACTGAATGAATAATATTTGTACCTTTTCCACCCAAGAGGCGTGCAACTGTAATCAGGCACGAGTCTAACCCCAACCGTTAAACCTAACCTTAAAGTACTAATCCTGACCCCAACCTGAATATATTCCTAATTATAAACCCAACTCCCCAACCATGTCTCTTGTGGGGACCAGGTAGCTCTGGTCCGTAGTGTTAGAAGGAGTTCTCCTTAACGCTATGTTACTTTCGAGCCGTTGCCCGCACAGCCCCAGAAGCGCAGGCTGCGCAGCCTCTCATCTGTAGTAAAACAATATACTGTATATATACACTTTCGCTACTCACCAAAACAAAGACGGTTTTAAGATGTTGAAAGCCTACTTTCCTTAGTGGGAACACTCGGAGCCCACCACCTCACGTCTAAAATACACTTTTTGGCCAGAAAATAAAATATTTCGACGAATGGAAAAAGATAGTTAGTTACTACACTGCGCTCCCTAGATCTGTAGGGGGCGCAGTGGAGTAACGCTTTTTTTTTTTACTACAGAATAGAGGCTGCGCGGCGAACGGCTTGAAAGTAACATAGCGTTAAGGAGAACTCCTAACGCTATGGACCAGACACGCACACGTACGCACGCACGCACGCACGCACGCACACACAGACACACACACACACACACACACACACACACACACACACACACACACACACACACACACACACACACACACACACACACACACACACACACACACACACACACACACACACGACGGCAAGTAGAGTGGTACAGTATGAGAGAGAGTGAGATCAGAGGGACAATTTCCTATTCAGACACTCCTGAATGATTCATGAAGAAGAAGAGATGGGTGAACCCACACAGAATCAATCTGACACACACGTTTAAACAAACACACACATATACGCCTATCTATCGCTGCTATTCTCTCTCTAACACGCACGTACGCACACACGCACACCTCTCACTCACAAGAGCACTTAAAGCAGCTTTGCATGGACTCAACACACACACACACACACACACACACACACACACACACACACACACACACACACACACACACACACACACACACACACACACACACACACACACACACACACACACACACACACACAGGTTAAAATAGCACAGTGGTAGATGGCTGATGGTGTGTGTCAGAGAACACAAAGTCAGCTGACACACTCACTGCAATGAGCTTTTCACTTGACTGACACCCAGAGAGAGAGAGATAGAGAGAGAGAGAGAGAGAGAGAGAGCAGAAAGGAGACATGAAGAAAGGGAAATGGATCTGTTGTTACGGTCCCATAGCCCGGATGGACGGTGAGTGGAAATGCGGGTATGGACTAGTCAAATTGAATGTTACAATTATTTGTATTTCTTGATGGCTCAGCCATTTGATACACTGACCATAGGGCATAGCAGTGGCGGCCATTTTGCGGTGCCATAGATAGAAAACCCATTAATCTTTCCCATAGAGATTTCCGAAAATATTTATTTTAGCCTGGAACCAAGCCATCCAGGCTCCTGGTGAATCATGACCATAATATATTTGATTCTGTGTCAAAAAGAAATTGAAAACCGCAAAAAAAAAAAAATGTATTAAACATAGTATAATAATATAATTACATATTCACATATTTATTTTGACACAGAATCAAATGTTTTATTGTCATGATTCACCAGGAGGGTTTTCTATCTGTGACACCACAAAATGGCCACCTTAAAGCTATGCCCTATATAGTAAATGTGAGGACCCGGGTTCGAATCCGACCCCTGTCTTGTTTCGCATGTCTCTTCTCTCTCTGCCCTTGATATCATGTCTCTCTACACTGACATATCTGACATATAATAGCCCAAAACTACGTTTTTTTTTTACATGGTCAACATTTTTTGAGAAACCCCTTTCTCAGAAAGAACAAAGCCTGTGAATGTTGTCAGAATGTTTCAATAATAAATGTAGCTGTTGTCATTATCAATTAGTACACCGCTCTCATCTTGCAGGATATTTTTTCCTCCTCTTTGAACATTTTATATCAGTGGTTCTCAGCTCTGATCCCATGAGAACAACTGCTGCTATATTCCAGCTGTCCAGCCAGGGAGCCGCTCACACCACAAAGTACTTCTATCTATGCCAGTGGTTTTCAACCTTTATCAGGCCAAGGACCCCTAAATTGATATAGATTTGGCCGCGGACCCCCATTTGAAAATGTTTTGTGCCAGGGACCCCCAGAAGCAAAGATATCAGTTAATTTTCGCTTTAAAAAATATAAATATTCAAAGATATGCACACTTTTTCAAGGTTTTTCAAAAATAGCAGATCTACAAGCTCATAGCGCGGCACTCGGTGCCGCGCTATGAGCTTGTATATCTGCTATTTTTGAATAGCCAAAGCTAAGTGGTTAAAAAAGATTTTGACGTTATGTTAACTCATTTCGCTGGGAACCCCCTGGTACTCCCACAAGGACCACTGGTGGTCCCCGGACCACTGGTTGAAAGCCACTGATCTATGCTACTCGAAACCTAGTAATACTGTGTGTACTATTAGCTACCAATAATTCTCTTCAAGTGATCATAGTGCATTGCAATGTTTTAGTTTCCCCACTGAAACATGTAATGAGAACACTCAGCGTACTCTAGTAGTACTGTAGGTGACCTGTTCCCCTGTTCTGGCGCCAACATTCTGTGGAAACAGCAGATCTACGAGGCGTTCGGCAAAGAGATTTGGTGTAAAAGGGAAATACTAGCAGACCTAGTATAGAGCCCAGGGAGACCCCTGTCAACTAAACATATAGGGTAAGCATATGGAATGGAATAATTATTGGTATTTTAACGTCCCTTAGCTTTTCTAAAATCACTGTAGACCACGACCTGTTGTGTCTTATTGATTTATGATCTCATTATCTCGAAGTCGGACCAAAAGTCATACAGTATTTGAGCCACGATGTTTGTTTACACTGCTCATTAGAAGGTGACCCTGTTGACAGAGGCAGAAACAATGTATTGTATTGTGTTGCGTTGCGTTGTGTTGTGTTGGCTCGCGTTGTGTTAAAGAGAACGGGGTTACACTGACAGGATAATTATAGCACTTGCAGCTCTGTGGCCCCGGCTTATCGTACTACGCGAGTCTCTTGGAAGAAAGATATTTTTAACCTTTATTTATCCAGGGAAAGGATTTAGCTGAGTATGCACACTTTTGTTCGGTGTTGGCCTGCTTTGAATTCCTACAACTACATAATGCAGCTGCCTGGTACAAATGCAGTTACTGAGCAAGTAGCTGCGAGTGTTCATTTAACACTGAGGATTTTACTGTATACTATACGGGTATGACTTGCTCTAGGGAATGCGGCTAAATGGAGTATAAACGTATGTACCCCTATCTTTAAACCATGTGCCCATACAATATTCTGCGGGTATCTATGGGTCCTGTAACAAACTAGGAAATGGCAGCAACTGTCAATAAAATAATTGCTTGTGGTAAGTTAATCGCCACCGTTAGTACATGTACAAGAAAACACAACTAGAGAACACACATGTAAAATAATGGCTGTTTTGATGAGAGTTCACTGTTATTGACAGTATGGGAATTCTGAACCACATTATAGATCATGAACCATGTCTTACAATAAAAATGTTCTTAGATTGGGCTCCCAGAGATAAGAAATCAAATGGGGGGGCCCGACATTATTTAAACATTTTGTTGCCTATTGCATATCAATTTGGGGTCCTTGAAATGAAAAAGGTTGAGAATCACTGATTAAAGCTGGCCTCACATTGCAGGAGTTTAAAACAATACAACCCTATTTTGAAATTGGTGTGCACCATGCACATAATGAGAATCTTGTTGACTTATCTCTCTCGGCTATTGTGGTCATGCGCGACTGTTTGATAATTATCTGACTGCGATAATTATTGGTGATAATTATCACTGGTGTCTGTGAGAACATTGAGAGGTTTAAAGATTTCATGAGATCAAGTTTCTATATATTTTTTTTAAATTAGGTTTGCAGAAATTTAAAGCCCTTCAGGGCGATTAACCACCTCGGCTGCGCCTCGGTGGTTAATCGCCCTGTCGGGCTTTAAATTTCAATAATGACTACCTCCCCATGCATTATCCCTTGCTTAATACACGTTTGAAGGACCATGATAAAGACTTTTAATGTTTTGTAAACCAGCATGTCATGAAACCTTTAAACACCCACCACACACGCGTGCGCGCGTGCGTGCGTGTGTGTGTGTGCATGCGCAGGGGGCTACTGCAGATTCATTGCTGTGATTAAACATAATATATATATATATATATATCAATCAATAGTTTTGAAAGTAGTTTGATGTAGTTGGTAGCATAGCTAGAGGCCGATACGTGAGAAACAGAAAAGTTGGTGGGGGAAAAGAGGGATTCAAAGAGAGAAGAACCAAGTTAATAGAGAGAAAGAAAATATGATATTTGAAGGGCAGGGTGGGGTGGGGGGAATTTGTACTATAAAATTGCCTTGTTAGGCTGCAAACTGGCCTACAGGGAATGGAACATGAGTGACATGGTGAGACTGAGCATATCAGAGAGAGACCCACAGCGAGAGAAGGACAATAAAAGAGATAGATGTGGTTTTACAGTCAAATAGAAATTGCCTGCACAGATAGTGACAATAACAGCAGATCACTGGAGAGTCAATCAGAGGTCAGGGCGATGGAGAAATCAGGGAAAAAAAGAGAAAGATCAAATGTCCCTCCATAGCATCAACATGGTATATATATCATGGTGTATGCAAGGGATAATTGACGGGTCGCCGGTCATTGAGAAATAAATCCCGAAAGGGTGATTAGGCACCAACGCGTGGCGGAGGTGCCCAATCACCCTGAAGTGACCCATCAATTATCCCGCTTATTACACAGCTACTTATTAAGTTAATTAATATATTGACCCAAAAGTACCAACTAAAGTAAAACTAAGTATTTCCTTGCTTACGGTAATGAAAGTATTCCATAAATGTTGCGCTGGGATAAAAAAAAAAAAAACAATCTTGAGAGCAACGTTTAGTTGTAAATGACATTGTGTGTGTGTTTACATGGCTGTCATGTTGGATACAGCATAACATTCAAGAAGCGCAGCAGGTGCTCTGAGTGCTCTGGTGCTCATCGGTCATTATACAAAAATAACACACAGCGGAATTCAGTGATTGACCAACCAGAATCAAGCATTCAACCAAGCCGTGTAATAAGCTGAACTATCTGACACACTGCAGTGGGCCACATGGCCAACACTTCACAGCCAGTGTCCTAATAGCCAAACTGTCTGGTAGAGAATGGATATGAGCTCATGAGTAAGGATAAAAAAAGACATAAACATAATGAAACCTGCCAGTATATCAATTAATTGTTGTGGTTGTCTGCAAATACCTAGAGATGGTCCCATATTAACCCATTAAAACCGGGAAAGCATCTGTCATTTTAGATTTTAGCTACAGTATATGTGTGTGTGTCACGATTTTTCAAAAATAGCAGATATACAAGCTCATACATAGCGTGTCGCTTCGTGCTATGCACGTGTAGATCTGCTATTTCTTTTAAATCGTGAAAATGTGTGCAAATCTTTTGAATGTATTAAATGTTTTAAAAGCAACCATTTATAACTCAAATCTTTGCAACATACGTTTTTTGTTTTTTTAAACTGTTAGGATTTAGAAGACATTTGTAGAATCGGCCTCAGGTATTAATAGGTTAAAACTATCTCCCGTATCGATGGTTGAGCTTCACTTTTATCGTCGTGTTGTGTCCTGGTCCAGTCAATGCGGCCCTCTACTGAGCAGCTGTGCACCATGTGTGCGCAGGAGCGTTTGGCAGATGGCTGCTGGGTAATTTGCCACACTGGTTCCCACTGAACACCACAGCAGCCGCGATCATTGTGACGTGACGTGTGTGCTCTTTATAGACTTACTGGCAGGGAGTGATCACCAGCGCCGAGCAGCACTTAACCCATTCAAAGCGGGAACGCATCTCGGTCATTTTACATTTCTTTGGCTATTCAAAAATATATTTTTGAAAAATCGCGATTTTGTGCAAATCTTTGAATATATATATATTTTTAAAGCGAACATTTATAGCTGTCAGATGTCTCAACAAATGTCTACATTTTTCTGAAAAAACTATTGTTGCTATATCAAACAATGAGGCTCAAACTTTTTCTTGTCAAAGACCCCCAAAATGTTATGTTTCGGCCACCAACCCCCATCTCAAAATATGTTGTGTCCCCCCCCTCCCCCAGAAGCAAAGATTGGAGTTACAAATGTAGTTTCATCTGCTATTTTTGAATAGCCCAAAGTATAAAATAATGGTCATAGCTAAAAATCTAAAATGACACCCGGATTGAATGGGTTAACACACATGCAGTTCTGTACATGAACACCAACAAAGCGACCGAGCGGAGAAATTCAATTCCACACAGCAAACTCCTTCCATCCCTCTTTCCCTCCCTCTATTCCAGTGGTGGTTTACTTAAGTACATGCCTCTAATATTTGCACTTGATTTTTTTTTACATTTGACTTTCCCTCCACTACATTTCAAAGACAAATATTATACTTGAGTATTATATTTGTATTAAATCGAATAGTAAATTAATAGTATTATACTATTATACTTGACTTCACTACATTTTAAGGGACTCCTGGGGAACAAACTTTCAAAACAACATTATGAATTAACTACTTATGTCCTATCCTGCCACAATAATTGACAAGCAAACTCATGGAGTCCACATGATTGCATGTGGAGGCTCTCCAAGCAGACACATGGCCCAACTAACTTCAAACGTTTCACTAAAATTCCTCAATATTCTGCCTCCCAGCATATATGCTTCCCATACCGTTACTGTACTTGCAGGATGTACAATTATTATGCCCCAATATTTATGCAAATCACTTCGCCAGCTCGCAATTTACTTCCAGACGGTTCTTTTAACAGCCAATCATCATCATCTGTGACAAAAACTGAGCACCTTCGTTGCCACATCCGTGAAACGGGCAAGAAACAAGCGCTGCCGTGGTCTATGCAAACGAGCCCCAAAAGCGCGCCCAAATAAGCCCAAAATCGCTTATACAAAAGACAGACCTGGCAACGCAGGCTACGCCAATCATGTGTGAGAGATCTACAGGCTATGGGGCAGAGACGCTATGTGCCACACACCGTATCTATAGCAACAACAAAAGCGCTATTGGGCTTCATTTTAGTGTATTTTGTGGGTTTTTGTCACACAATGTAACATGGCAGCGACGCGTTGCTGCACAATCAGACGGCATCATGGGAAATGTAGTCATTTCTGCTAATTTCGGTTCTACTGTGTTAAGCTTGTGTTACATTACTGCTGCTTAAGGCCCCTGCATGCTACCAAATGAGGTGGTCACCCTACCACCGTCAGCTGGCTTACGCCACTGATATGCGCTGCCAAGTAGGCGCGGGCGCTACGTGGGCGCGGGCGATAGAGCTGAGGCCCCGCGTAGCGGGGCCGAAGTTCTAGTTAAAAAAATTGTTAAAATATACAAGGAGCAGATCTACAAGCTCAGATCTAAAAGCTCAGCTGTGAGCTTGTAGATCTGCTATTTTAAAAAATATCAGAATTGTTTGGGGAAATGTCTCAATTTCAATACAGCCATGCATTGGTATTAAAAAGAAAATGAGCTTTATAATTTGTACTTATTTGAACACTTATTATTTTTAAGCAAGTACTCCAAGTACAAATTTTACTGAGCAACAGTCACTTGTAATATTTGACCAGTATCTACATACTTTGACTCAAGTACTGGGCTTGAGTATTTTGTCCACCACTGCACACCACACCTTATTACCTCCACCTGCCTCCGATCGCCCTCCTTCTAATCCCATTACCCACAAATCCATATATATTGTCCTCAGTTCCTCCTGCCCTCGCCTCCACGCACCGCCCGCCCCCATTGCTGCACCAGGCATTTCCGGGGAAAAAAGCACAAAATGAAATACATGGATTTGCAGTTTATCCATGTCATTGGACAAACAAAAGCTTATTCGGTCATTCTCAAACTCAGCATGTTGCGGGGGAAAACATAAAAAAGCATATTGGTCAGCAGGTGCTGCATATTTCACACTCCATCTGTTAATCCAAAATGCCCTGCTGTACCAGTGAATACACGTCTAGCATTGGTAAGAGAACTGCAGGCAGGGTTAATGGAAGCCTAATTTATACTTTGCCGAGACGGTTTCGCTCATGGAAATAAAGCCTGATTTATACTGCATGCCGGTGTTGCGTACCAAACACAACAGATGCACTGCGTTGTGATCTTATAGATCTGCTGTTTTTGGTGTGCGACACGATGCACGATCAAGTACTTAATCAGGCATACCTTGACTTTTAAGCACGACATGCAGGGTATAATTTGGGCGTTACCCTGCCAGTGTTGCTGCAATGCTCTGCCCATGGAGCTACACGGGGGCCAAGGCACTTAGCAACACACCCCCAAACAAGACGATAAACTTGAAACATTCTCGCCCACTACTTCCCATCATTGCCGTCGATAATAACTGTGTCAGGTTTGGGGTTGTGCAGTAATAATGGCATTACTCTCTGCTCAATTCCTGTTCTGCCTTTTTATAGTGATGTGTATGTATTGACTGCCCACTGTCCAGGGAGATAAGGCATTTATATCAAAATTAAATTCAATATTTAAAAAAAGGAGTGATGGAACAACACAACTGCAAGTGACTGTGTCTGGCTAATGGAGATGATGGTGGGGATAATGACACACATAAGAGCAACTATCGATTAAGAGCATGGGAAATGGTGTTCAGAATGATTGTGATGGAAATGATAATGGTTCTTGAAGTGGTATTAGTGATGCTATGATTATGATGAAGACGTGACTGTAGATAACCCCCCCCTCATCGTTCCTACTGTCTGTCTCTCCTACATGTCTCCCTCTCAGCATTCCTACTGTCTGTCTCGCCTACATAATTCCTACTGTCTGTCTCTTCTACATAATTCCTACTGTCTGTCTCTTCTACATAATTCCTACTGTCTGTCTCTCCTTCACTATCTCCCTCTCAGCATTCCTACTGTCTGTCTCTTCTACATAATTCCTACTGTCTGTCTCTCCTACATGTCTCCCCCTCATCGTTCCTACTGTCTGTCTCTCCTACATGTCTCCCCCTCAGCATTCCTACTGTCTGTCTCTCGTACATAATTCCTACTGTCTGTCTCTCCTTCACTGTCTCCCTCTCAGCATTCCTACTGTCTGTCTCTTCTACATAATTCCTACTGTCTGTCTCTCCTACACTGTCTCCCTCTCAGCATTCCTACTGTACTGTCTGTCTCTCCTACATCATTTCTACTGTCTGTCTCTCCAACAATGTCTCCCTCTCAGCATTCCTACTGTCTGTCTCTCCTACATAATTCCTACGGTCTCTCTCTCCTACACTGACTCCCTCTCAGCTTTCCTACTGTCTGTCTCTCCTGTGTTCTGTACACTGTCTGTTAGCTTCCACAATGTCTGTGTCAATGAAATTAAAATATTAAAGGCTCCTTCACTCTAAAAGATCTCACCCCGAGATCAATCACCCCCTAGCTGAACCCTACTTCACATTCATGTTAATAACTTGCCTCAGAGTTTATTATTTCAACCCAAGTAGAACAGATATGGAGTGGAGAGATGGGGTTGAGACAAAAATAATAATAAAAAGGAATGATGGAACAACGTTCTGCAAGTGACTGTGTCTGGCTAATGGAGATGATGATGGTGGAGATAATGATGAAGACAATACACATGCCAACATAAGAGAAACTATCGATTAAGAGCAATGGAAATGGTGTTTAGAATGATTGTGATGGAAATGATAATGGTGCTTGAAGTGATATTAGTGATGCTATGATGATGATGAGGATGCTGATGCTGATGCTGATGATGAAGAAGATGTGACTGTAGATGACTCCCCCTCATCATTCATACTGTCGATCTCTCCTACATAATCTCCCTCTCAACATTCATACTGTCTGTCTCTCCTACACCATCTCCCTCTCAGCTTATCTACAGTCTGTCTCTCCTGTGTTCTGTACACTGTCTGCTAGCTTCCACAATGTCTGTGTCAATGAAATTAAAATATTAAAGGCTCCTTCACACTGAAACATCTAACCCCGGGATGAATCACCCCCTAGCTGAACCCTACTTCGTTTCATATTCATTTTAATAACTTGCCCCGGAGTTTATTATTTCAACCCAAGTTGAACAGAGTTCTTTTAGAATTTAGAATCACCAGCCGAATGAACTGACACAAACGGATACTGGCGGGTGATTTATGCCAATATCACTCAACATCGGGTCCGGGGACCATGCACATCAATGCCATATGCATATATTGCATATATTCCTTGAAATTAAATAAGAATTACTGCTTTATGCCTCCATTCCAAAGAGAGACAGGCGGATATTGCAACAGCCAAAGAAAAATTAGGGTAAGTCCAGAGGGGGTAACTAATATGTTGAGAGCATATTGCTCAATAGCAAACAATAGAAAAGTCTGTCACAGTATATATTTTTTCTCTGTTCATAATGACCATTACTATGACCAATGACAGACATTTTTGCAAACACCTTGTTCATCATCACTCTGTTGTAACTATTGCATTTTTGGCTGGACGCAAAAACCTGTTATCATCCTATTGAATTATCACCGTTATCATGCCATAGCTATGGTCCAGTAGGTCCCTACTGGTCTACCAGGAGGCTGGTAGGCTGTTATCAGCCATTCTATGGGTGATTCAACGTTACCCAAAATATGATTTACGATTCTGTGCCTATCGGGACATAACTCGGACGGTGCTGAGTCGGCAGAAGCGAACTTGAGCCACGAGAGGCACCACCGAGCAAGCTAAGGCGAGCGAGTTGCCGTGCCGAACGTTGCACCTCCGACGGCGCACCTCCGTCGGGATTCGATCCCAGGAGGTTGGGGCTGATCGTCTAATGATTAATTAGCGAGGCAAGCCACTGAGGCAGGTGCTGGAATGGGGCTCTGTGCTGTATTTCAATGCGACTCCGCCCCTTGACAGCACATGCGTTAACATTGAATCACCCATAGAATGGCTGATAACAGCCTACCAGAGCCTCCTGGTAGACCGCACATACAGTAACATAGAATCACAGATAGAATGGCCGATAACAGCCTATCAGAGCGGGATGAGAACATAGGTATCAGCATGAGAGGCACCAGCTATATACTCAGTTTTGACCTAGTCTTGTTTCTCTTCCCCAGCTGTTATTTAGTTCTCTCTCAAATTTGTATTTAGCCAGCTAGTGTTATACAGTAGTTGATAATAATGATCGGTATATTAATGTGTGCTATATGCTCATGTTCAGGCTTTTGAAGCAGTCAACCCAGGGTAACCTCAACCCTGTTGTTTTCACACTGCATTCTTCACTCCAAGCGCTCTCACAAGCAGGGTAGAATTTGCCTGCATGCGTTCAAAGTTTCACACCGGGTTGAAAACTTAATATGAAACGGTTTATGTGCTTACCCCGGGGTTGCAGTGTGTTGAAAATGCAAGTGTGACTGGTTCTACAATATGCATAAACCTGCCTAGCTCTGGGCAATACCTGACTACACCACAGAGATAGAAGTTAGGAGAGAGAGAGAGAGAGAGAGAGAGAGAGAGAGAGAGAGAGAGAGAGAGAGAGAGAGAGAGAGAGAGAGAGAGAGAGAGAGAGAGAGAGAGAGAGAGAGAGAGGGGGGGAGAGAGATAAGGGGGGGGGGGGGGGTAGTGAATCCGTCCGTCCATCCACGGTCCCGGACACCTTTAAAGATCTAGCTCGTTATCCATCAACCTATCCACATGATGTATATATGTTACAGGGAAATTGGAGAACCAGGGAAATTGGAGAAGGCGCGCCCGGTTTTTACCACCCACCCAGGCAATTCTGTAGAATCAACACTAGAGGGAACCACGAATGCAAGCCACGAGGCTTGCATTCAACCACAGTGCACCCAACCACAGTGCACGCACGCACACGCGCACGCGCTCATGCTTTCAATTTGGTTTATTGAAAGCATGACTGTTAAGATACTTTTATACACACACACACACACACACAAACACAGATAGTGATCCATGAAAAGATCTATTCTGTCCCTATCGGTTTACAACTCGGACGGCGCTGATTCAACTAGCAGGGCATCGGCCGGTCAGTGCGGGCACTCCACAAAGTTCATCTAAGCTATCTGACTGACAGGCAGACAGAACCCAAACCCCAAACCATTAGCAAACCAATTCTGACATTTAAAAATCACCCTCTCTTTCAACCCAGGGGGTTGAAAGAGAGAGAGAGAGAGAGAGAGAGAGAGAGAGAGAGAGAGAGAGAGAGAGAGAGAGAGAGGTGAAGGGGGAATGGACTAAATGACCATTAGACTCACCCTGTTTCAAGACCTGAGGGAGGCAGCGTTTTCCTGCCTCTTTAAAAGTCAACACCAATCTGCTATCGTCAGCACAAACTAATGGGAATCTAAAAGCAATTAAAATACCACCAGTGTAAAGCAAAAAACTGCAGAGATGCTGAATTATTTCACAGTGGCCTGCAGGTGGTCAAGTGAAACCTGAAGCTTTAACGTTTACGGTAGTGGCAAAAAGTACCTAGATTAAAATACTACGGTAGGTAGGAGGCCGAAGTGACAGAAGCAAAGGGAATCACTAAATAACTATTAGGTTTGTCATGTTTAAAGACATGAGAGAGGATGCATGTTGCTGCTTCTCAGTCTCACAACCTGCATTAGTATTCACAAACATAATGTGGAATCTACTATTTAAACACTTAAGCCATTCTGTATATATAGTTTGATGACCGGGGTCCCCCAGAGGTCTATAGGCCTACTTGGTTCCCTCTTTTTCTCCCTCAAATTATGACTATTACAGAATATAACATGCCCAGAATAGGGAAGCTAAGGTTCATGGGGTTATGCTGTATAGTACTTTGTCACACGACGAATAGTGTGCTCAAAACATGTCACCTTGTAACATGTTTTGATTTTGTAGATCAGATATGTTTGAACATTTGTGAAAATTGTTTGTGAATTTTCTTTACTAATTTTGAACATTTGGGAAAATGACATGCCCAAAATAGGGGTGTCAGGTTCAAAGTGTTGATTTTGTAGATCAGATATGTTTGAACATTTGTGAAAATTGTTTGTGAATTTTCTTTACTAATTTTGAACATTTGGGAACATTTGGGAAAATGACATAACCAAAATAGGGTGGTCAGGTTCAAAGTGCAGGCTTTCAATGAGAAACCCATTCGCATAATGTAATATGAAGAAATGGAAACTTTTAGCATGTTTAAAGACTTGTGGGGGAAAGCATTTTGCTGCCTCACAGTCTCATAACAACCTGCAGTAAGTAGTAAGCACAAATGTATGAGGAATCTACTATTTAAAGGCTTTCAACGAGAAACCCGCCATTCACATTCTGTACTATGAAGGCAGGGAAGCAAGACATGGTGAATATTTCACACTTCCCTAGGTGGTCTAAGGAAAGAAATGTAAGTGGACCACCTTACATTTCAATATGCAGGGACAAACCCTGGGTACTGCATACTCAGTAAAATACTGAGCACTGCTAACATTTTGCTGTGTATGAGTGCAGCGAGACGAAAGGCTTAGCATCCTTGTGTGGCCAGAGAGAAAGAAAGAGAAATGGCCTAATGGCTACTGAGTCTAGTGGTCAACTAAAGACCTGAGGGAAGAGAAGGGAAGGAAACTACTTGTGTCCACACACAGCTGATTAATGCTTTCCAGCATTCTGCTGGTCAATTCTCACCATTTCACAAAAACCCTCAAAAAACAAACAAACAAAACAAAAAAAACTGAAAGTGCAGCTAGTTATCTTCCAGAGTAGAAGATTTAGCAACAGGATTACTTTAACCAAGGGCCACAACAATATGACATTTTGATTTTATTTTTTCTGGTGATTATTACAATGATTATATATAATTGGGTCCATGCGTACTTATGACATGTGAAATTATGAAGTTATAATGGCCTAAACATGTCACATTTAAAGTCATTATTACCACCATGTTGCACTACATGGGCAGTAATGAATAGTGGAAAACACCACGTTTTCTTTACATTGAATGAATAACACTTACATTTCTTAATTATCCCCAGCAGGCCAGAACCGTCAAAGGCGAGCGATTACGGTCCTGGGAGTCTGTCCGCCTGTCCTTCCGTGAGCAGCTAATTTCGGGCACCGCCGGACCGATCAGCGTGCAACTTTGCAGGCACACTCCCAGTAGGCGAAGGAAGAACTGCCACCTCAAATATTTCAAATCGGCCTCATGGTGACGCTATAACAGGTCACAACACAGCCCTGGGTAGCCTGGCCAGGCTCTGCGTGCCAATCGCAAAGTCTCAAAGCCATCCTGCATATGCAGCGTTAAGAAACTAGAGCTGAACAGGAGTCCACTTCATCTGAACAATGGAAACAACACATCTATTTATAATAACATGATGTTTTCAACATTGTCAACAACACTGCATAATCATTTCCAGCTCTAATGGACTCTAATTGATTTTACGGTTGGTACTATATGGCTGCAGTTGGCTTAAAACGGAACATGATTGTTCATTGACCAATGAAGGATGATAGCTAATAGTGTAGTTTAAGCAAACCATTGCACTAAAGGCTCATTTAACTCTCTAGTTGAATATGCCATGGGGCTTACAGCTTATTCATTCTCAATTAACATTTTTATAAAGCCATTTTCAATTGACCTCATGCCAAAGTCATCATCTAACTAGAAATGTGTGGCACATTGAGAAGTCACAATTGTTAGGTACAAAGTGCACAGACATTGGAGTTGCATATAATCCATTTCAGAATGGTTTATTTTTTCCTTTTCATGGAACTGTTCTTTAGAGTTGACATGATAGACGAACCAAGGGAATAATAACGCTAATTGTTTATAAAAGACAGACTTTTACAGTGAGCACCTCGAGCAATGTAGACAACAAATGGGAAGTCATGATCATAGTAATGGAGGACTGGATGATCAACGAAAGTTGATATTTACGCATTATTTTCATATTTACGCAAAACTTTCAGCTGACTTTTAGGTGACTGTTTTTTTTGACTGATGTTTTTTCTGCTCTCCTGTAAAACATGCATGTACGGGATAGTCCGACAGCCGGAAAACTCAGCAGCATCTGGCCGTGTGACAGTGCCTCCCCACACCCACCCTGCCTCAAAGGATTGAGCCGGCAGGGTTTCTTTCTCCGTCAGTTAAAAGGCTGATTGATATGGACTTGTTTTATTCGACCCCGTTGTTCCATCACAAACACATTAAAGGGATCAGGATCCTTAGGCCAGGGCTAATGCAGAAACACATTAAGGCGTTAAGGGTTCACACTGATACCCCAACAGAGAGCGATGAAGCTGACTTCTAGCCTGACAGCCTTGTGCTTATTGATCCACTGACCGGTACAAGCGGCAATCGGGCCGTACAGGGGAGTGCCAGTGAGCAAGCGATAGTTAGCATTTTATGGGATCGTTCACTTAAGAGCGTCTTGACGGATGTGCCGGTCCGTGGCTGAACGGCAGAGGAGAGCTGTGTAAAGCTGTGTCCTATTGATCAGAATGCCAGACGAGTGCTCCCAATAAAAGCAAGGCGCTGATGCAACTTTCTCACTATCACATTTTTCACAACCATATATTTTTTCCCCTCCCCAGAGACAACTTCACTTTAAAGTATTGGCACAATATCGTGCAGGTATGCAGACACAAACTTGTGTGTGCACACACTATGGCGAGGCATTCCATCCATAAAACATACAAACATACTGTACATTAATCAATTTCTCCATGCAGGCTTTTACAGTATTTATGCTCGTTTGATTTCTGTGAAACAATTTGTGACCCACCTGTTCAAAGCGTTTCATGAATACATTTGACTTAATTTGACTACAGATCCAGTCCAATACATCTACTAAGAAACACAGGCTCAACATAAATCATTAGATTCGGATCAGTGAGCGAAACTGACTGAATGTCACTTGACTTTGATTTCCGACACGTCACACCTGTGAAATTGATTGAGGCCCTATTTACGACACGTTTTAAATCATGCGTGTGAAAAAATGCTTTCATAGTAGGCCTTTAAAAGCTATATTTTATCCATAACAGTATTTTACGTGTCCTTGAACCCCCCCCAATCACATAAAATCTTGATGTCTTTATGACACAAGCCATTCCGGGAGCTAAGAGGCAGCTCTGTATAGCAGTTACTGCTGTAATGGTATGTTTCATTGAGACCAAACTGAGCCCTGCTTGTAAAGCACTTCTTATTGATGCGATCACGTTGATGGAAGCTCCATTTTATCCAATCTACCTGTAAAAAGGAAGGGAAAAGCCTAATGCTTCAACGAGCACACATCAACTCTAATCTAGAGGCTGTAAGCGTGGCGTGATAGCCTTTATTAGGCCTTATTCCTTGACACTACTGCTGGATTGGTCAATCATTTAGCCAGGGTTAAAGCGGTTTTTCAGTGCTGCTGAAGTCAATTCAGATCAAATGAAGTCCACAGAACCATGGTGGATTATTCCTTTCTCCACAGCCAGTGCATTCAGCCATTCTCACACACACACACGCACACGCACACACACACACACACACACACACACACACACACACACACACACACACAGCGGAGGAAACCATGCAAGGCAGTTAAGGGTTCACTATCTTGCTCCAGGACAATCGGAAGCCAGGGGTCGAACCCGGAACCTTCGGAATCCCAAGCAACCGCTCTTCTCTATTTGTTGGTGTAAAGCATCCTTTGTTCTCTCTTGAAAGGCTCTATATGCCGTCAGCTAAAGTTATTAATACTGTATAGCCAGTAGCAGGACAGAGATACGTATTGATATAGATCGAACACAGTGGATGTACTGGCATCAAAAATTCACCCATCCCAGCATAGCTCAAAAAGTCTATTAAATCAACCAATACACAGACTGTATAGTAAAAATAATAATAATACAAATATATACAAGAAAAGCCATGGGTTCGATCCCAGGCACCGCCAACTCAGGGAATGAGTTGCACGGCTTGGGTGTGGCAAGTCATGCGGTAAGTACTGGGAGCTGATGGTAGGTGTTGCGCTCCCTCTCAGCAATCCATCTCCCAGGGGTCTAGCGCACTGTGAAACAGGGATAGACTGCCGCGCTCTGGCTGATACCGACAATAAGCCTCTCCGACCTACTTACTACTTATACAAGAAACAGACTTCACTCTGCATGGGATTCAGAAATAGCAGGTCTCCATGTCTGAAATATTATGACATACATACAGACGAACCACGCATGTGCACACAGAACATTTACTCGGTGGGTGCAAGTAGTGCAAATATAATTATAAGAACAATGACTGTCGGTTTCACCCCTCAGCACTGAGACGTAATTACCTTGTAATTAGGCTTGGGCTCGGGGGTGCGGGGGAGGGGGATCGATGGGATACATCAAACTATAGTGCAAGTCACAGCAGGTGCTCAGGCTGGGCCCGAGGTTTGCTTGACTCACACACAGAGGCTTGTAGAGAGAAGGCAAAATGACAAGCTTAGTGAGCCTATTCGGTCCTGTCAGGCTTATCCCAGGATATTCAGAATGAAGTCGCGTTGAGACACAGATTAGCTTGGCTTGTTTCAGCAAAGGTGAGCATCTCCCTTTTCTGGTTTCCTCTTGTGATATTTATACTTTATACTTTTATTAATGTTTTTTATTGTATCCATTTTTTACATTTTCCAATAAAAATATTAAAAATATATGAAAAAAGTAATCGAAAGAACACGGCCCCCTCGCGTATTAGGATGGCAGGGTGAGTCAGCAGAACCAAGGACGGGTGTTTTTGATCAAATATCTAAATACTGAATCAAGCAACTTAAAAACTGTCTGGGGGGCTCACAAAAAAGTAGACGATAAAATGACCCAAAGTTTTTTTGAAAGTGAAATATCCCTTTACCTAGGCCATTACCCATTATCTGAGTACTTATCTGAAGCCAGTCTATGATGTTAGTCATCTATGACGCACCAACTTGGGAGAGTTCAGGAATCTCCATATATGGGCGAAAAACAGACACATAGATACAGAGATTCCTGGATAGGCAGAGGATAGTGTCACTGGGAGACATTTATTTGAAACAAAACAAACAAAAAATAAACGCACCCCTTAAACATAATTGTACAGTGCTTTTCTCTATAATTTTGTGCAGCAGTGGTGCTTGGGCATAAGGGCTATAAAAGAAGTTTAATGTAGTTGTAATTAAATTCCTCATCGATTGGTGCTATTAAAGTTTTTACATATTGATATTCTTGAGAGTGTAGAGAGAAAGGAACACAGCCTTGCCCTTGGCTTAAAAAACTTTTCATATTCTCTTACATATTCATGTAAGAGAGAAAGCAGGCAAGATGAGGAACAGTTTACCACTTAAGCCATAGTTATTTTTTTTTAAAATATCAGATCTACAAGCTCAAACGCATCGTGATGCAACGCGTTGTGAGCTTGTCAGCTATTATTTTTTTAAAACATCTCTTATGGGGATCCCTGGCACAAACTATTTTTAAACGGTGGTCCGCAGAAAAATATTGATCAATTCAGGGGTCCTTGACATGAAAAGGTTTGAGAACCACTGGTTTAAAGCTGAGTCTGGAAGATCACTTCTACGTCAGAAATGTGCCTGAGCAAGACACATCTGAGCAACTATCTGCTGGTAAATGCAGAAAAGTTATCCCCCCTCCCCCAGGGACCAACACATACTGCCTTTCCCTTTCCCTTTCCCTAAAGCATATCAGCTATGCTGCAAGAAACCCAGAATATCTGTGATTTTCACTTCAATGGTCAGTCTAATAAAACAAACATTTAGACCTGGGGCACCAGGTGAATTCAGTTCACTAGCTCAGTGGTTCTCAACCTGTGGTACGCGTACCACCGGTGGTACTTGAGCCCCCCCCTGGTGGTACGCGGAAGAATCTTCCCAAAAATGAAAAAAGTGGGGAGAAAATGAAAAAAAAAAAAATATATATATATATATGAAAACATAATAAAACTATCGAAATACTACTTTGAATGGAAATAACATTACCATAATATCACTCAAATTTAATTTAAAAAAGGTTTTGTTGAACACTTTGTCAGTGTGGGAACAGCGCATTTCCTGGCTGTTACTTTGAATGCGCCGGTACTGGTAGCCACGATCAAAACAAACACGGTGAAGGGCAGGGGTGAAAGTGGGCCGGCACGGTCCGGAACGGCGTTCCGGTAAAAGATTCGGTGGCGGAACGCCGTTCCGTTAAGAAAAAGTCAAACGGGACGACGGGACACTCTCACAGATCCGTGATTTCCCCCCACTGTTTGTCTGACTTTTTTTTTTCTCCCCCGTTCCGCATAAACAGCTGCTTTCGCGTGAAGTTAAGTAGTTTCAACTAGGCTACCTGGGTACTTCTACTTCCAGTAGTATGATTTCAAAATAAAACGTGTGTTGAATTGTAACATTACAAGGATAGAGTTTTAAAAAACCTCTTATTCTGAAATGCACATCGTTTTGAAAGGAAACCAGATTTATTTTCTGGAGGCCACTTGACAGCTTTCTGCTCACGGAACACAGCTCCACTTGACTAACGTGCATCGTCAAAATGTCAATAACACGGACGTGGGTCATGGGACATTATGGAATATAAAGACTTTGTGGCAAAAGTTCATATTTACAACCATGATCTCTGAAACCAAGACAATGTGGGGATATGGAACAAAAGTGTGTTTTCTTTCATCTTTTCAGAAGGTGAGTAATTCATCTTATCTAATGCTGACAGTGGTGGAAAGTAACTAAGTACATGTACTCAAATACTGTACTTGAGTATAATTTTAAGGTAATTTTACTTGACTGGAGTATTTCCAATTTGCAATATTTTTATTTCTATTCCAATACATCTCAGAGGCAAATATTATACTTTTACTCCACCTCAATTATTTGAAAACTTTAGTTACTACTAGTAACTTTGTGGATTTTAATTATTATGACAAAACATACATAAACCGCTTCAGCCCCATTTAAACTTTGGCTTTTTGAAAATGTACTTGGTATTGTACAGTATGGTCAAGTTGGACATGAGTTAATAGCGTCACAATCATTTTTAACCACTTAGCTTTGGCTATTCAAAAATAGCAGGCACCGCGCTATGAGCTTGTAGATCTGCTATTTTTGGAAAAACCATGAAAAAGTGTTGCATATCTTTGAATATTTTTTTTTTTTTAAAGCGAAAATGAACTGATATCTTTGCTTCTGGGGGTCCCTGGCACAAAACATTTTCAAATGGGGGTCCACGGCCGAATGTTTATCAATTTAGGGGTCCTTGGCATGATAAAGGTTGAAAACCACTGCCCTAAATCCATCCTAAACCCGCCCAAAAAGCATCAATAACCGCTAATAACCGCCCAAAAAATCGCGCGCGCTGCGCGCGCGCAAAATATCGCACGCGCGCTTCGCATGATGCCAAACGGGTTTGGCGGTAATGGTACTTGGAATGACAGATAAAATCTGAGGTGGTACTTGTTGTAAAAAGGTTGAGAACCACTGCACTAGCTGGTTGAGTGGAGATCTAGCAGTAGACTGGTCCCTGTGTAGGGCCAGAGAGGAGAAACAGTTAAACCCATCTCATAATTTTTTTGCTATATCTCTAGCGTGGACGCCGGAGAAAATGTTGTCACTGTTCGTTTATAAGTTGAAACTGGTTTAAGTTTTTTATCCCAGAATGTGTTGACATTCCTATAGATGCGGACCATGTCAACTCAATCCTAGATTTTGTTTTAAATCGAAGTACATAATGACTGAGAAGAACATATTATTTACTATTCTGTCCCTATCGGTATGCAACTCGAACGGCGCTGAGTTGGCGGCAGCGAGCTTTACAGCGCTTGGTGCAGCTATACACTCAGCTAATGCCTCGCTCGGGGGCACCTCACAGGGCTCAAGCCTGCTGCTGGCGGTGCACCTGCGTTGAGATGTTGAGATGCATCGTATAAATGGAATGGTTTGCACAAATGTGCAACGTAACATTTCCTCCTTGGCGACTGGGTTGATATCTCCCCTGTCTCTCCTATACTCCATGTTCATTCTTTTGTTATTAATATTTCTTGTCTCTACTGATCTCTCCCTCTTCTTTGTAAAAACCTCCAGTGTCCATTTAACTGAGGATTTCACTGTGTAGATTTCCCTCAACCCCATGTCTGTGTTCCTTGCCCACTCTCCCTCTTTCTGCTCACTCTCCCTCTCTGCCCACTCCCCATTCTCTCTCCATCTCCTTCGTTCACTCTCTCTCTCCTCTCTTTGGGCCGTGCGACCATTAAAACCATAATAAAAGACATTAGGGAGGATGGAGTGTCCACTTTCCTTTGGGTTTTTGTTAAGGTGCAGATGCAGGCGTAGGCCGAGCGGTCTTAGTGTGTAAATGGGGTGAGGGGAAGTGGTTAAAGTGCCATTAGACCACATAAAGCCTGATCAATCACATGGCATGGGATCAGAAGTAAGCTATTCTGCAGCCATAACTACACACGCACGCACGCACGCACACACACACACACACACACACACACACACACACACACACACACACACACACACACACACACACACACACACACACACACACACACACACACACACACACACACACACACACACACACACACACACACACACACACACACACACACACGCGCACTTGCTTTGGCTGAACTGCTTGATTTATGAGGTGAAAGGGAAAGGTAATTGTCGCCTCTCATCTGCTGTGTAGGTCTGTCTGAGTGTGTGTGTGTGTGTGTGTGTGTGTGTACGTGTGTGTGTGTGTGTGTGTGTGTGTGTGTGTGTGTGTGTGTGTGTGTGTGTGTGTGTGTGTGTGTGTGTGTGTGTGTGTGTGTGTGTGTGTGTGTGTGTGTGTGGCAAAAACATTAAGCAAAAGAGGGCGGGGTGGAAAAGGAAAGAGTTGGGATGAAGGAATAATGAGAGAATGAGAAGACAGAAGGAGTGAGATGAGTTCAGAGAGGAGAGGCCCGAGTCAGGTGGGTGGGTGGGTGTGTGTAAACATGGATATTTCCAAAGGTAGAGAGTGTCTCTTTGTATCTCTGTTAGTGGTTCTTAAACCATTTTTTCATTTTAAGGACCCCCAGTTCGGCATTACTCCATCCCCACAACTCTAGTCATTTGGAAATCAATAATTCAACCAAGGACCCCCTGGGACCCGCTCAAGGACCCCACTTTCAGAACCACTGATGTGTGGGTCTGCACGTGTGTGTGGGCGGGGTTCACCCTTATCTTCATCCGCTACAACACTGATGCCCCGCCTCCTCGGCAACCCGAGTGTTTACGGTGCAACAATGTTTTGATTAGTTGTGTCAAACGCCTCGGCCCTTTGCCATGGCAACACGGCATTAATCTCCACGGGCCGCGACCAGGTGTTTATTGATGTTAAGTAATTCCTGCCACCCGCATTTGAGCATCCAATTACTGTGTAGTGGAAAGCGCAGAGAAGGAGTCGACTTGTTGCCGTGACAACTCAACAATAACAGCGACAACAAGGGCGAGATTCTAACCACACTGGATTATTGCAATTCATTATTATCAGTAAATAAATAAATAAACCAATAAATCTCTAAAGACTCTCCAGCCGGTCCAGAATGCTGCTGTACGTGTACTGACAAGAACTAGGGAAAGAAAGCAGTCCGAAGGTTTCCTTGGGTTATGGCTGCGGACTGTTATTGTTGGTATTGTTGGTTCTCTCTCTTCAAGCCTGGTGTTGCCCTCATCAGCATCTTGTTCCAAGTGGAAGAAACAGCCGAGCCAACATCATTGTGGGCAGGAGTAAAGTTGTAGCTGTCTATTCTGGTATTGATACTCAAAGTTGGGGCCGCCAGGTCGGCCAATTGGAAAGGAGAGGAGGAACTTTTTCTGGGAAAAGGGATTTTCCTTTTTCTTCACTATTTGGTTGTCCTTGGCATGGAACAGATATGGAACACACTTCTGGTACCCTCCATGTGCTGTGAACGTTGTTTGTTGTGAGTTGCCCAATCTTGCAAGAGTGTGCTGCTGAGAAATATGTTCTCCTGATTTGTCTGTCTGGAGAAAGAAAATCCCATTCCCCCCATTTTCCCATGAAAAATGATACTAATATTTACTTCTGTAAATATGGGGTGAAAGAATCCATCATAATCTGTGTTCACGGTCACTTATCTTATTGGAATGACCTGCCTCTGGTCTCCAAAATGGGTGGGGAAACCACGAGTCATGACACAGATAAAGGAAATGACTCCGGGATTAAACGTCTCGTTTCTAAACTGTCTCTGACTCTGGCTACAGAGTGGCCAAATGTGTCACTAGTGATTGGTTCAACCTTCCCCACCACACCCAAACAAACTGAAACCAGGTGTTCCCTCAAATCTTTCCATGTCCCTATTGCAAAAATGACTTTAAAAAAAAAGAAGAAGCAAAAATAGATGATCTATTAAGGTCAAAACCTTCGTATGTTCGTATGTCGTATGTTCAAAACTTTTAGAATTGTATTTGTTTTTTTGTACAATATTGACATGTCCAAAATAGGGGCACCAGGTTAAAAGTGGTTAAACTTGCATCATTTCATTTTCCTCTCATTTCCAATTGGCCCAACTGGTGCCCTCTGTCAACATTCCTGAGAAGGACATGTCCAGTTGAATAATGGAGTGGTAACACAACGACCAATCACTGTGGATATCAAACCTTGTGTTTGTGAGCAACCAAATGACCGTTGTCTCACAGCTGTCAGCATACTGACTATCAGAGAAGTGACAGTCACTCCACAATGACCAGTGGGGAATAGCCTCTCTCTCATTTACAGCTGACTGACGGATTGATCTGAGAGTGATAACTGCAGCTTATAATGGCAGTAGTATTAACTGCACCACCTTCAGTGTAGAAATCCAGAGCATGGATGCTTTCTCTTTTTTAAGAATTATTCTTTGTCATTTATTGTTATTTCAGATAGGTCAGTGTAGAGAGACAGGTAACCAAGGGCAGAGAGAGAGAAGAGACACGCGAGACAAGATGGGGGTCGGATTCATACTTGCGTATTCTAGGAGCATATGGTCTGTGGAGCCTGAGCCACCAGCCACCCCAGCATGAATGTTTTCATATCCCTGTCTTGATGGCTACACTAATAAAAAAGGGGGGGATTGTCGTCTTGTAAACAGCTGAGTCCCCCATCCTGAACTATAGTATACAAGAGCAAGGGGGAACGTATACATATATACAGTATGTACATCTTCATTTTTACCCCTGAACTTTTCAGGATATAAATCCTCCACCCTCCCCTCTGCCTTCATTCCTGCTGGTATTGAGTGAAGACCATTCGAAAGGGAAAAGGCAACACCATCTAATGACAGCGGTTTATATAAGATCCAACCAGCCTCTATCTAATAACTCCTCCACACACGCATGGCAAAACATAAAAAAAGAAAAAGAAGGGGAAAAAAGAAACAACATTTGCATATTTATAGTGCAGCGTTCCTCGCCAAGGTACACAAATGTCATCATGATTTCTAACATAGACTTATATTGTTCTCGTTAAGGCGGGTAAGCCGGGGCGGGGTGGAGGGGGGCTTCCCCCGCATGGGAAATGAAACGGCTTGATGTATGGTTGGTAATCTGAAGAACGGAAATAAAAAAACGAGAGAACACTTCCCTCTGGTATGTTTTCTCTCAACAGCTCACACAAACAAGGCACAACACAGTTAGCGGGGCCTGTTTACAGAGATTTTCCACAAGTTAAATTCAGGCACGGGTCAAGGCACATAGCATAACATTTTAGTGACAATATACAGTAATTGTTTACGACTTCACCAACATCCGTGTTCAATATCATAAAGGATTTAGTATATTAACTAAATTAATATACTATGAATCAAATAATAGACAAAGCACCATGCACATTAATCGAACTCTGCTACAGTGACATGCCATGTTGAGTGAGAACCTGCATCGGAAACTAATGAGGGCAAAGGGCAGAAATGCCCTGAGAAATCCCAGAATGCCCCTGAAAACTGCGTTTCAACTGCTGTCAACACTTTACAACAGTGAAAAGCTGCCCCTGATAAGCCTGGTCATTTTCTGATTTCTCATACTCTCTGCCTATGGGTCGAAGTCCAGACTGATACCGTGGAGGAACGTGTGAGTGAATCCACGTCATCAGTCTGGCAATGCCAGGCTACTAAAAACCATGATCAAAGGGCAAACAATGCCCTTAAAATACAGGCTTGCTTTCAGGGTCACAATAGAAAATAAAAAACGAGCACTCTCAGTCTGTATATGGTGCAGTTTGAGGGTGCACGGCTCACAAAGATTCACAGTAAATAAAGCAATAGCCAGCACTCCAAAGTCCTTCTGGTACTTTTAATTGTTATGCACGGACAACAGCAGACGCGTTTCGGCGTCAAGCCTTCCTCAGCGTGTATGGCAATGTAAACATTAGGGACAGTTAAATAGGAGGACCAGGGTGTAGCACAGAAATCGTTCCGTCTAAAAAAGGCTCGTTCATAGGCCTCATCACAAATACTTCCACAACACATAAGTCCCTATAACCCTTTTGGATGGAGGACTCTGATCCATTACACAAAAATGACCAAATACCAGCTCAAAATATTATTAAAGAAAGTGAGTCAAACAACTCCCCAAAAAAAACCTGGACATCCAACACCACCCCCAGCTCTAATTAGATGGCAAAGAAAGCTGCCAAACATGTCAAAGTGATTAGAATAGTATACTGACACAAACTGATCACATCAAACGTGGCCCAAACCCGCTGCTGATTAGAGAAGCAAGCTTATACCTGATTTATACTTAGTTGTGTAACATGTTGTGCACTGAAATCTACAAGCCGATCTACAAGCTCACAATACGTTGCAGCACAGTACTTTGTGTGCTTATAGATTGCCTATTTTCAGTGCGTGACACCGGTGAGCAGCTAAGTATAAATCAGGCTTCATGGCTCAACTCCACTAATAGCTTGGCAGGGAATCATCAACAAATTCTACGGTTCTGCAGCACTATAATTTAATAGCATGATTTGCTACAAAACAATAATTTGCCAATTTGGACCTAAGCAGAAGATGTGCCAACTTGAGATTGGACATACCGCCATGTGCCATGGAGGGACAAGATTATGCATGTTTTCCATGCCAACCAAACACATCACAGAGACATAAGTGGTTGCACTGATTTGCTTCCTTTCACAATTTACAATTTGACAATTTCCACATTTCCACAGACACTCAGGATCAGAGTTAATGGCATGAACCATTGTTTCACTATTGTAGCACTCCTTTCGCAGCCCTGCTTCTAAATTTCGGCGTTTACTTTTTCATCACGCCGTTTGATGCCCCCCCCAAGGTTGGTGCCCTGTGCTTCAGCACCTCAAGCCCGTTGGATAAGCCACCACTGCAGACAGGGACGTGCGTGGCGTTGCGTTATTGTGATGACAGCAGGGCACACAGCAGCAATTTCATGCTTTCTTTAGGTCCTAGGTTAAAGCACAATGCCATCGTTTAAGCAAGAGTATAACAATTAGTGTCCAGGCTTTTAGCAGACTATATTATATTATATTATTTATATTATAAGTGCTACAGTCGAAATGTCACTGGCTATATGAATCACAGGTTACTTGAGGAAGCAAAAGTGGAAGCAATACCATGTTAGGAGATGGGAGGAAGAGGCAGGCTTGTTTTTCCTCCCATTACACTGCGACAATTTGACAATGCACTTTATGATGTTTGTGCCTCAATAATACTTGTGTTTTTCTGCCCATAGACCGAGCCAACTCCATTATAGCTCTCTAGCGTTTCTCGATAGAACCGGTAATGGGACTGTTAGCTGCAAACTGACTTCACAACAGGGCCAGGCGCTCCTCTCCCCGGCAGCATCCTCCGGCTCCTCCTGAGGTAACCAAAGGTGCTGCCAGGCCTGTCTGAGAGATGTAGTCTCTCTCCTGCATGTCATTTAGTACAGGTCTATACCCCTCCAAGCACGTGCTTGTAGATCTGTTATTTTTGAATAGCCAAATAAATCTAAAAATGACACCGATTTTTCCCCCGTCTAAATGGGCTGAGACGATCACTTTGGAAGCCACACAGTAGGCTACACATAAAGATCTAATCCTTCTCTCCCGCGTCTGTACCTCAGAATTCTTATTTGGGGCTTTTGTGCTGTTCTCCATTGTTCATAGATAGTGCACAGAGAAGGCGAAGGCAAGGAGGGCAGAGGCACTCTGATAGCACCCCTCTGTACTAAAACGTTGAAAGAAACAGTACAAAGCAGAGCTCATATGCCCATGGAGTAGTTTTTCAAACTATTGTTGAAACTTATGTTGAAAACTGGTCCTCATCATTAATGCTCATTGTATGATGGCAACTTTCTTTCTTCACTTTTTCACTTCTGTTATAATGAGTGTTTATAGTAGTACCACCTGGTATGGATGTCTGTCTGTAGCCTTAAAGTCACAACTGCTGCAGCAACTGAACATTTGTTCAAAGATTGTTGGACAGCCACTTCAGAGGCTCTATACAACTATGTATAATGACAGTATGATAAGGTTGGCAAGGAATATCACTTCAAACACTAGCCATGCTTTGTATGGAGAATATAGGTTGCTGCCTTCAGGAAGGAGATACATTGGCCCTCATTTATCAACGCAGCGTATAAACCGGCGTATATTTTTTCCATATATTCGTCCATGCACCAACGTCAAAGTCACATTTATCAAAGGATCCTAAACAGCTGATCCGAGCGTACATCAGGTCGGGGCTTTGATAAATCTCACGTCTGAAAACGAGCGTTATTTAAATAACACGCCCTTAAATATTCTCAAAACGCCCCGATTTTACGACATGAAGACGAACCAGAATACGACCAAAGACATGAAAAGCCAATAAGAAATAGCTTCCCCCGATGCCTCGCCACACACGCACACGCACACGCCCCTCTCTCTCTCCCTCACACACTCACACACACGCGCCCGCCTGTGTTTTTCATGTAATCCGCAGCGGTATCTTTGTCACTTAGGCTTGTAGCCTATATGAATGACATATTATGATAACAATCACATCGCCATGAATGGAATACGTTTGTATATTAATGTATTTACCCCATACCGAGCAGTGCGCGTTCAAGTTACACTAAAATAAAGCAGTCAGACTCGGCCAGGCTGCAGTGATTCCGTGCCGCCACGTTAATAAGAGATTGGAGCGTCGGGTTTATATCCTTGACCCAGCCAGGTTGTAGTCTTCATAACTCTCTATGACATAACGCCATAACATAGGACAAGCTACTGTAAGTTTGTAGTCCATGAAATGATCGTCGGGAGTCCCGAAAATGCGCTCGCATGAAGTGCTGTATATTTTGAAAATATATCTGCAAGCTCACAACGCGTCGCGTTGTGAGCTTGCAGATCTGCTATTTTAAAATAGCCAATGCAACCGAATGACTGTTAAAGCAGTTTGTTTAAATTCCTTTTAAAATGTTATATTTTCACAGGGATTATTTATTAGTGTAGATATACATTTTGGAGTGGTATATGCGTCCAGATGCCTGTCAGACAGTCAGACAATGCTGCTCCGCAGGTCTAGAATGGAATAAACGGGCGCAGCCAACGTCAACAACTGGTCTCGACCAGACGTGAGATCTCAGCGTAAAGTAGGATGAAGCCCACGTCAGGATATATTGATAAATGCCGAAAGGTGCGGTGATCTCGCCGTACGCTCATTATTCGGGCTGCACCGCGTTGATAAATGAGGGCCAGTGTTCCTACATACAATTAGGTCAAACTGAAGAGGTCCTTTGTCCATCAGACGACACTGAGGCTTAATCAGGAGTTATAGGCCAGGGGTAGGCTGAGTGGTGGACATTGCTCTTGTCTTTGTATGTCTTTATGTATGTATTTTTTTTTTTTTTTCTTGTGTCATGTCAAATGTGTGTACTGTTTATTGTTGCATACATGGCTGCTGGGTCGCAAGACAAATTTCAGTGTGAACTGACAATAAAGTATTATCGTATCGTATCGTATCGTATCGTATCGTGTCGTACTCGCTCTGCAACTCAGAGGTGGGCTGTGGACAGTTCGGAAACCTGCCTATACCAATGACATCATCCATGGTCTTTTTTTTTCCATCTATTGATACAAGAACAATGGCATCTATGTCAGTGTGCCATCTTTCCAGTAAGAGAAAGGCTGTGGTTTTTATCAGCTTGGAATCCCCACCGATTGCTAGATAGGTCCACAGGCCACTGCTGAGACACAGAGCAAGTAGACAAAAAGTATGATCTTATAATGAGTATTAGTTATAAAGATAAAAGCTATTTAAAACCTATTTAAAATAAAATAAAAATACATATTTAAAAAGTGTATTTTAGTATAATGTTTTTCCCCAAAAAATTGCAAAAATAGTAGATCTACAAGCTCACTATGTGACACATTGTGAGGTTGTAGATTGGCTATTTTAGGTATTTGTATGCAACACCGTAGTATGACTAAGTATAAAACAGGGCTTAGTTAAGAAGTCATAACAAGACCATGAATGTTAACTGACTGCTTAAACGGTGAGGATGTGTTCAGGATGAGTTACCTTGCTGCCCTGATTAAGCTGATGCTGACGATGCGTAAACCATAAACATACACACAGCCATCCCAGCAACATAGCGCTGGTTCAGTAGCAATAAATCCCACCCCAATGGCTTGTAATGCTCTTTTAATGTGTGAAGTCCTGGCTCACTTCCAGTGTTCCGGGGATATTTCTGCTACCCACACTAATAACGTTTTACTGCATCCAACAAATGGGCAAACATGCATGATGCAATCACATGCGCACATGCACTCGCACACGCACACGCGCACACGCACACGCACACGCACACGCACACACACACTTGCATGCAAACACACACAGACTTTCAAAAAAAATCCATTGTAATGATAATTAAGCCTGCAACTATAGATTATTTTCTTAGCGATTATTCTATTGAATACTTTTTCAAAGAATCAAATAATGTTGAATCAGTCAACAAGCTCATTAGAACGTCTATTTTCGCTGTTTTAAAAAAAGATTTTGCCTCAAAATAGATTTTGATCAAATTGATTATTTTTTAATCATAAATGAATTACTTTGATTAACAGTTGCACACGTACTGTTAATGCTGGAGGAGCAGTACAGTGTGAGAGGGGGAGGAGAGGAGAGGAGGCCGGATAGGAGGGGAGGTGATCCGGAGAGCAGAGAGGACGAACGGCAACAAGGGAGTCAGGATGGACGGGGGGTGGGGGGGGGGAGAGCGCCCCGGAGAGGAAAGAGGAGGACGATGTGTAACAGGGGAGTCAGGGTGAGTGGAGAGGAGAGGAGAGGAGAGGAGAGGAGAGGAGAGGAGAACATGGGGAGGTGGGGACTGAATGAAGGACAGAGAGGGAGAGGAGAGAATGATGGATAGACCGCTGATGGGTTCAAAGAGAGAGAGGAGAGATTAAAGGGATGGAGGGCGGAGGAATAAACCCCAAATGAAAAGGGGGAAAAAAACGATTGAGGGATGAAGGGATGGAGACGTGGAGAGGTGAGACAGACAGACAGACAGACAGACAGACGGGGTGAAGAGTGATGAGGGAACGAGAGAGGAATTGACAGATGATGGAGGGGTGAGAGGAGAGGTGAGGAGAGGGAGGTTAGACACATAGAAGTCACGGGAGGGAGAAGTGATGGGGAAAAAGCGATGGATGGATGGATGAAGGAGAGATGATAGCAAAAAACAGTAGATGAAGGTAGCCAGAGAGAGGTGGGGAACACAGAGAGAGAGAGAGAGAGAGAGAGAGAGAGAGAGAGAGAGAGAGAGAGAGAGAGAGAGAGAGAGAGAGAGAGAGAGAGAGAGAGGCCGCAGGGTGGATGTACAGAGGGAAGGATGGAAGAATGATGGAGGGATGGCAGAAGAGCGTGGCAATGAAGAGGTGAAGGAGAGTTGGAGGACGTAGTATAGAGGAATGAACGAGAGGCGAGGAAAATGTACGTGGTGTATAGAACTGACTGACAATGGGAAAAGAAGACAAATAGAGGAGCATATAAGAATTTAACCCATTCAATCCGGGAACGCATCTCTGTCATTTTAGATTTCTTTGGCCATTCAAAAATAGCAGATCTACAAGCGCATAGCACGGCACTAACATTTTTGCACATCATTGAATATATATATATTTTAAAGCAAACATTTGTAACTGAAATCTTTGCTTCTGGAGGTCCCTGGAACAACATATTTTACAAATGTTCGCTTTAAACAATCATATATTCAAAGATTACGAAAAAAATTGCTGATCTACAAGCTTGCACAATCTTGTGAGCTTGTATTTCTGCTATTTTTTAATAGCCAAATAAATTTAGAGCTGGGTTCAAAAAGAAAGACAGGGAGAGGAGAGGAGAGGAGAGGAGAGGAGAGGAGAGGAGAGGAGAGGAGGAGCTGTGTAAAGGACATGAAGACTGATCAAGCAGACCCCCCCCCCCCTCCCCCTCCCCCCCCCCCCCCACCTACCAGCTGCATCGTTACCACCTGGTCCAGAAGCTGCTGTGGGGAAACTGCTTGACCCTTCAGTGGAAACCTGAAGACATCCCTATTCCACAATCAATACTAGATCCTTGTTATCCGGGCTCCTGTTTCTAACAGGCAGCCAGGGTCAACCGTATAGAGCCCTGACCTGACCTCATACATCCCCCAAAGCTCTGCTGATGATGTGGTAATGAGCTGATATCAATCAATACCGAGCCACTCTTCATGTTCTGTTGCAGTGCCGCAAGCCCAGGTGGCTTTCTTTCCCGTACAGGCAGTAATGGAGTGAGTAGCACATCAAAGGTCACCCCACCATGACTAGTAATTTTTGCACTACTGCATTCCATTAGATCCATATTATGTGTTAGATAATGGGAGGATGTCGGTTTGTTTCCAGTTGCAGAATGGAATGTTTCCAGTTGGTGCAGTGTACAACGGTCAGGGTATAATATTGTCACTGTCGGGTAGAAACATTGTAACTCCAATTTTCATCCATTTATGTCATGTTTTCTTCTTATATTAAATTGTATTCTTCTCGTCGTATGACAGTGTCATGCAAATGTAGCAAAAATAGTCGGTCTATAAGCTCAGAATTCAACATGCTGTGAGCTCGTACATCGCCTATAGTTTTGGCAAAGCGATATGGTGTAGAGGGGAAAAAAGGAGGGGCCTATAATAGTATAGACCCCTTGGGACACCAGTCAATGACCTACAGGGTTTAAGCGGTCAACCAATGAACATTATTAACAAGAGCATGTTAATAATTGCCCTGGATCCATTGGAACACGGGTTTCCTGAAAAGTAACGACATTGGATATACAGGGTTTCCATAAAAAAAAAATCGTTATTAAGGTTTATAAGCCTGAATGATGATGATTTTCTTTTTTTTATTGTTTGGTATTTATATCGTTGGCAATCATTTAGCTCCTGCTGTTAGCAGGGAAAAACCACCCTTCAGGGTTAATAATGGCCGTTTGTGCATTCAGACATGCTGCTGTGCGCTACTGGAGAGCTAATCCCTTTTTTCTTCTATTTTTCCAATCATTACCAGACAGAGGAGTCACCACATGCTGCTAAATCCCTACATGGGAAGTCTGTCTGCCTTGCTCCCTGTCCCAGCAACCCTTTGGTTAGCAGCCAGACCTCACGCCGAGTTGATTTCCTGTATTTCAAAATCCTGTCCGCGGTGGTCCAGCCTATAATCATTTTGACACGGCTGCATTTGCACCGGTGTCTTCAAGACGAGAAAACGTGTATATATCACAGTGACACGGCGTGAATATTATTAGTTGTCATATTGCTCGTGTAAAAATCGAATTGAAATTCATGTTATTCTTGTTGCTCAGTATTAGGGATGCAACATGAATTGTGACAGTGTAAAAAAAGAGAAAAGGAATAAAAATGTTTTCTGTCAGTGAATGACAACGGGGACGAAAACAACTCAGTTTGCAGTACACTGATTAGCTCCTCTCTGACAGGCATGGGATTCAGAAACAAGAAAAGCTTGATTAGGCAGCTGTGTTCATCACCTTTCACTCAGTTGAAAGAAAAATGCAGCCTTTCACAATTTGAAAATAGCAGTACCACTCTACCTAAATAAATAATGCAGCTATAACTTTGTTCTGCCACAGTGTGTTAGATCAAAGCAGTGGTTCTCCAGTCTGAACAAACGTCGGCCATTGCTGCATGGGGTGATCTGTAATTAGACTCACAAAAATGAGGTTTCTTCCTTGCAGTGATGATATGTTCTTCTAAATATTGTGTACTTCTAATGCTGACGAGTGTGACTAAGAGCTGCCCAAAGGAATTGGTAAATGCCATATCAACCTATTTTAACCTGTCAGCCTGGCTCCCAAGTCATTTGCAGAGGTCTCTCTCTCTCTCTCTCTCTCTCTCTCTCTCTCTCTCTCTCTCTCTCTCTCTCTCTCTCTCTCTCTCTCTCTCTCTCTCTCTCTCTCTCTCTCTCTCTCTCTCTCTCTCTCTCTCTCTCTCTCTCTCTCTCTCTCTCTCTCTCTCTCTCTCTCTCTCTCTCTCTCTCTCTCTCTCTCTCTCTCTCTCTCTCTCTCTCTCTCTCTCTCTCTCTCCTCTCTCTCTCTCTCTCTCACACACGTGGAGTCTCTCCCACACAAACCCCCTTGACAGAATCATTAAAGTCTTAAAGTGGATGTTAAAATATTCAGTAATGCGTATGGAAAGGTGAATCATGAAAGATTTAAGTGTCACGACGAGGAGCGCCCGCTTACAACTCCACCCAGTTCTCCTCCTCCGTAGAGCGCTATAAAAACACGCTGCCATGCAAAATATACTGCAGTCCTCCTCCTGCCTTAGGCACCATAATAATATAGACATTCAACGTTGCAATCAAAGCGAGCGCTTCCCTCCGGACCTGTGAGGCTCTTGTGGGAACGGAGGAGCCTTGAAGGGCCACGATTGTAAACAACTTCAGTAATGAAGAATGTTTTGTGCTCATGAAACTTTAACATCGAGCAGGAGCTCCAGTTTATTCGTTTCAATAAAGGCAGAGGATGCGACGTTCGTTAGGAAAAGGCGACTGGGCATTGTGACAGAATGGATCCACATCGGAGGAATAACATGCTTCGATGTGCCAGCTCCAATCTCTTCACAAAGATATGACTGTGTAGCTGTCATTCTTTATGCTCTCTGTTTGTCCCTGAGGAGTAAACTTTATGAATAGTACACTGTAAACCCAGACTGTTAATCTAACTCTAACTGTACAAATGGACCCGTTGGTTCCATTTGTATAGTGTTTAGAGTTATGAATAGAGTTATAGAGTTAAATGAACAGTATAGGATGTAAAAAACGCTATTTTGCAAAATATATATCTTTTTAAAGATCTCACCGTCCTTCATCTCTCGAAGTGACACATTTCATTGTAGCACACCCGGATACGTAAATGACCGTCAATCGAAGATTTTCGTTTCCGCCTGCTTCCTGTTTAAGTCCCCCTCTAAAACGGTCTTTTCTCGGCTTTGTCTTTCTCCGCCGTGGAATGCTGTTTAGAAACGCTGTTTAGAAACTGCTACTACTGCAGTTGAACACGCGATCGTAAGGGATTTAGCGAGGTCTGTGGCGAGGTGAAAAAGTAAGTGAGCCGTGACGTTCACATGGCGATACATGGTGTTTTTACACTGGGCTGGAGGAGAGAGACGCCGGCCCCGATCGTAATGTTTGTTGTCTGAGCAGCGTGCACGGATCCGCCTGTGTGTTTAGAAACGATTGGACACTAAATCGCTGGCAGTGGGCAAACACAGCCAGAAATAAGTCTGTCAGGGAATGAGTTAAGACCTGAGGCCGATTCTACAAATGCCTTCTAAATCAGTAGTTCTCTATCGTATCTCTCCACCCAACATATGTATGGGGAATGACCCCACCTCGCTTAAAAACGTGGATATTTCTTTAAGACACACCAGTCCTACTGGCACGCACGGCTATATAAGGCACAGGTATGTGTGATTACACAGATGTTTTGATCTCCACAGAGCAGGGTCTAATGACACAGACAGAACGTGCTGGGTCTGTCGAACTTTCCTTTCAAATTGGGCAGTCGTTTAGGCACACTATACGGCAGGGGTCGGCAACCAATTTATATTTGGCCTCTGACAATTTTTTCATGGCAGGCCTTAAAAATGTTACTGGAACTCCAAGACAGAACGCCTTACACTTACATAGACCTACTTTTGTGATACAGAGAATAATCAGAATGTAAGCTAATAGGTTGCATAATAAACTGTAAACAAGCTGTTTCCCCCCCTTTCTATTTGTGAATAGTAATACATTTATGGACTGAGCATGTAGCGGAGCCTAACTAAGGCCAGCCGTTTCCACTCCAGCCAACAGACTAAACGTCCCAGGGTGGCAGAGCTGGGTGAGCCAAGCTCAGCTATGGCTCCACCTCTTTACCTGCCCTGTCTGGTGTAGACAGGTCTGTTGATGAGATGGACTTTTTGAAAGTTTTTTTCTATGAGAAGATTACGAGTGTTGGCAGCCGATTTAATCCACTGCAGTGTGCAGTTCAGAGAGCTGGCGTAGAGTCGCCCCTCTCGGAGTTGCTGTCACGGCTCGTTTGTAGGTAAAACAAACAAAATCCTTGGGAATCGGACGCAGTCTATTCGGCACACACATTCAAGCACATTGCTGCTGGTTCGGCCGGCTTCAGAGTTCTGGTGTAGTTCCGTCTATGGACCTGTGTTCCATGACTCCATACGGACGTATTGCTGTGGTGTCAGCTTACGTGTTTGGGTGTATAGTTCCATCTGTGGATCCGTGTTCTGTGACACAGCGGAGCATGCCCAGACTGTCAGGGGTGAGCAGAACGCACCATACAGGTGTATTATGGCGTGGCCGTTTACATACCTGGGTGTAATTCTGTGTGGTGGATGCAGGCGTGGTCGGGAAGCCACAGAGTGAGCTCCCTCCTCGTCCTGAGATAATTGTGTTGCTACGCCACGGAGGTGTCATGGCGGGGTTCAACAGTCCCAAACAAGGGAAACACAAAAAGTACCCAGTTGCCGAAGGGTGCTTGTAAGGTTCGTCCCTCATATAGGTGGGCAGACAGGCCAGCCCCAACAGGAATGTGTGCACATTCCACATGGCCTCGCTGCCTCGTGGGCTTATGGCAAGGTGCCCCTCTATCTGAGATCTGTGTGACGGCCTCTTGATCGACGCCGTCCGCATTTATCAGGCCACATCTGCAAGGTGAATTGTGGAGTTGCAAGCTCTGTCAGTCCATGCAGAGCTTTGCAGGTTTAGGCCGGATTATGGAGGAGTAGTGTCACGCCCCAACCTTGCCTTCCTCCCCAAGGTTCTCTCAGAGGCACATCTCAATCAGGTGATTGACCTCTGTCCTCTCTTTGACATGCAGACAGATGGAGTACAGAGACAGAATTCGGTCCCCACCATGCCCTGTTAGAGCATTAGAGTTGTACATCTGGGCCACACGTGCCCACAGAGTAACGGACCAGCTCTGTGGGTGCTTAGCAGGAGTGCTTGGGAGACCACTGTCGAAGGCTAGACTGTCCCACTGGGATCACATAAGTGATCAGCAGGCATACAAGCAGCAGGAGTACCAGTGCCGTCTGGAGTGTGGGCACACTCCACACGTGGAATAGCGCCCTCCTGGGCGCTGTGGAGAGATGGTGCGTCTCTGACAGAGATCCGCACAGCAGAGACAATGGTCGACTCTACATTCACTCGGTTCTACCGACTAA
>NC_139945.1:16231874-16271874 GCF_963454915.1 Gymnoscopelus microlampas | reverse complement strand
TTGAATCACAGGCCATGTTTACAATGAGGGAGGGAGAAAGAGGATGAAGATATGAGAGGAATATATGTTAAATATAGAACATGTGACGGAGGAGGGGAGTGAGAGAGAGAGAGAGAGAGAGAGAGAGAGAGAGAGAGAGAGAGAGAGAGAGAGAGAGAGAGAGAGAGAGAGAGAGAGAGAGAGAGAGAGAGAGAGAGAGTGACAGAGAGAGGTGTGAGAAGGAGACACACTTCCACATAGAAAATGAAGGCAATACCACCTGGTTCTATTTTAAGGTGTTATCAGATGTGTTATTTATCACTTGGTGTATCTGAGGAGAGGAGAGGAAGTAGCCAAATTCCAAAACCCAAATCTCTGCTCACTCCACACTCGGTCCTCCATCTTAAAGAAGTGCATTTAAATATATATCAGTCTGAATAACAGTGATCAAAGCTACTGTAGCAACACATTAAAGTATAGGTTGATTTTTATTTATATAATCATGCTGTTTGTTGTGCGAGAATGCATGTCAAACAGCTGATAATGAGAGAAATAATATCAGCATCTAATATACAACATGAAATTCAGGAGTAGCGAGTGAGAGAGCAGGCAGGAGTGAGGAATTGGAATGTGTCTGTCAGTCCAGCCGGCTTGACTCCTACGGACTCATACAGTATATAATCCTCTCCTCCTCCCTCAGAGGCGGGACTAATGCGCGAGTGGAGTGAGCGAGTGTGGAAGTCGGGGTATTGGGATTTGGCTAGTGTCTTTTCAGCAAGAAGATCACTGACTTCCTGCTGCACCCATGTGTGTGTGTGTGTGTGTGTGTGTGTGTGTGTGTGTGTGTGTGTGTGTGTGTGTGTGTGTGTGTGTGTGTGTGTGTGTGTGTGTGTGTAATGTGCTTGATGGACAGTGAAATGGAGAGTAAATCAACAATGGCTTCACCTTACAGCAACCCCTTACTCACACACACACACACACACACACACACACACACACACACACACACACACACACACACACACACACACACACACACACACACACACACACACACACACACACACACACACACACAAACGCATCTAAAACATTATTCTGAGAAAACTGCATTAACAATGGCAGCTGTGACAATGTGACAGGTATATTTCTAAAGCAGGGCATCTGCCCACATACTGTATGTCAAACACACAGATGATGGAGACACACACACACACACACACACACACACACACACACACACACACACACACACACACACACACACACACACACACACACACACACACACACACACACACACACACACACACACAGTGTAAACGTGTCAGGTTTTCTTAAATCACACTACCCAATCTATCTGAGGGCTGTCAGATACGACCTTCTAGAATAGAAACAGAGATACAGAGAGAGAGAGAGAGAGAGAAGGGGGTGGGGGGTTGAAAGAAAGGGAGAGGTGAGAGAACATGAGGCAAAAAAAAGAGAGAGTAAGGCTAAGTGAAGATGAAGATGAAGGGAGGTCATAAAAAGTGATGATGGGATGAAAGATGGAGAGAGAGAGCGAGAGAGCGAGAGAGAGAGAGAGAGAGAGAGAGAGAGAGAGAGAGAGAGAGAGAGAGAGAGAGAGAGAGAGACAGACAGACAGAGACTGACGCAGCAGGACAAAACTGAAAATGCCAGAGAATTAGAATAAAAAATGTGATGGACAGACGGACACATGGACAGACGGACGGACGGACGGACGGACGGAGGGAGGGACGGACAGACAGACAGACAGACAGACAGACAGACAGACAGACAGACAGGGTGCAAAACATAGTCTCGGCCATGCCTTTCAGCCTGGCGGAGACAATAAATAGGAATTGAGAGAAAGACAGATGGACGGACCGACAGACAGACTAATCCAGGAAGGCAGACGGACAGAGAGACAATGAGGCAGGCAGGCAGGCAGGCAGACAGACAGGGATCAGCAGTGTGACATTCCCCCACAACTTCGCTTCATTAGCACCAAACCCCACCCCATCCTGCCCAACTCCCATTATGCAGCCAGCCCTGAGGCCTTGCACACGCATGCACGCACGCACATGCACACACACACGCACACGCACACGCACACGCACACACACACACACACACACACACACACACACACACACACACAATTTTGTCATTATTAGTGTGTCAAATCGCTGTCACAATCTGCAGTTACGTACGCCTTTATAGCAATTAAATTATCATATTAGACCAGGTGCAATCAGGGTTTTGCTCTACTGTCGTATTCCTTACACACAAACGTCTCAGCAGAGAGGTCACATAATGTACATGCACAATTAACAGCTGGCCAGTGTAGTTTCACGGCCTTGCACAGAAAGGGTCAGTCAGCATAGGGGTATTTGGGTGGAGTGGTCAAATCCACCATTGTCTTGGAGGTGGAAAAAACACAGGCATCAGCATAGTGTTTGTGAGATGAGATCAAGAGCGTGGCTCAAAGTAAACAGAGAGAGAGAGAGAGAGAGAGAGAGAGAGAGAGAGTGAGAGTAACAAAACAATACATGAGACTCACCACTACTGCAACGGACGATTGAAAGATTGGTACTTCCATAGTGCACAGTGTTCTCGTTGGTAAAACAAAGTTAGTCTGAGCGAGCCAAAAACATAATCCATTCAGCAGAGCTTTCCTTTTCCCCAACACCGACAAGTAGCTAGAAATTAACTATCAGACTTCCTGTGTGGCTCTTCAAAATAAGACTCACACCGTGACTGAATAGTATCAGAAGAGAAAGTAGAGTACTATGGTTACTCAACACAGGTAAATAAATAAATACATCAGCCGCAATCAACTTAGATGCTAAAATGTTAGAGAGAGATATTAAGAAACCAAATGGACCCTTACATACATATCTGTAACTCTGAGAGTGTACACATGGAACCCAGCCGCAATCAACTTAGATGGTAAAATGTTAGAGAGAGAGAGAGAGAGAGAGAGAGAGAGACAAGTAGCTACAACAGCGACAAGTAGCTGGTAGTTAACTATCAGACTTCCTGTGTGGCTCTTCAAAATAAGACTCACACCGTGACTGAATAGTATCAGAAGAGAAAGGAGAGTACTATAGAGACACACGGCCGGAAGCGGAAGGCCTACAAATTCACGCCCACTTTTGAGACAGCGTCGCTACTCGAGGTCCGTTAGAACGATGAACTGCAGCTCTCAATGCAATCTCTATGAGAGGCATTGTAAAATACCGTCATTTCACTGGTTAACTATTGAAGCTGTAGCGATTTTTTTTGTGTTCTAATAAAGTGTCCCATTTGTTTAATTTATCCTTTTTAATGTCCCATACCTGCCATCTCGATATACTGATGTCACTGAAATGCGACAACTTGTCTGTCTGCTGTCTACCCTCTGCTGTGTTAACATTATGGGTAACCCATTAAAGTGGCAAATTAAATGTGAAACACATCAACTATTAAGAAAACAAGAAGATATGTTGACTAAGACACTCCATACATTTGGAAACATATTTTTATTTAAATCAATATTGTCTTCAGTTAATGTAGGATCATTTTAAAAGTAGACTAATTCTCATATCCTCTCATAGGGAATGCATTGGCAGGTGCAGTTCATTGTTTTAACGGACCTCGAGTAGCGGCGCTGTTTCAAAAGTGGGCGGGAATTTGTAGGCCTTCCACTTCCGGCCGTGTGTCTCTACGGTTACTCAACACAGGTAAATAAATACATTATTATTTTTTTTATTTTTTTTTGAGAGTGTACGCATGGAACCCAGGCACAATCAACTTAGATGCTAAAATGTTATCTGGCAGATAGCGTTATACCAGTTGCTTGCGGCTAATAGGTTCCATCATTTCCAACAGAAAATATAATGCATTATCTCTTTCCAAGCTTTGCTGTTGTAGGTGTCCATGCCATATCAAACACCCAGCTGTGAGAGCTAGAATATATTTTAAACAACTGGGCAGAGCCATGGGCAGTCCTTTCAACCACAACAACAACAACAACAACAACAACAACAACAACAACAACAACAACAACAACAAACAACAACCATGACGTAGAAACACTGCATTGAGGAAATGGAATACATTTAAAATCCTTCATTTTCAACCCCAGTAGGGATTTAAGCTAATGACCTTCTGGCCCCCGACCCTCCCTCTATAACTAATAGGGTGCAGACACCGCCAATTCTTTGCATCCCTTTGTGCTGGACAGGTAATCTCTATGGATCAGAGCATCCGCTAACAGCCTGTACTGTAATTGCAGCACTTTTCTCGCCCAGAGCACAACAACAGAACTGTGCTTTAACCTTGGAACCTAAAGGAGCGTGGCACTGCTGCAATGGGCTGTCTGTGCTGTGGTAGTGATAAGTGAACTCTGGTCATTAGTACCATTTAACCCATTAAGACCTGAGGCCGTTTTCGGAAAAAAAAACGTATGCTTCTATTTCAGTGGTGCTGAAACTTTTTAATGTCAAGGACCCCCAAAATCATATGTATTTGGCCACGGATCCCCATCTGAAAATGTTTTGTTCCAGGGACCCCCAGAAGAAAAGATTTGAGTACAAATGTTTGCTAAAAAAAAAAAAAAAAAATATATATATATATATATATATATATATATATATATATATATACATATATATATATATATATACTGTATATATATATATATATATATATATATATATATATATATATTAGATTATTAGATTATAAGATCTAAACACATTTTCTAGATTTTACAAGATAGCAGATCTACAAGCTCATAGTGCGGCACAAAGTGGCGCGCTATGAGCTTGTAATACGCAAAGTATACAATAATGCTTTTTAGCTAAAATTGACACAGATGCTTTCCCGGTTTTAATTGGTTAATGGACATGGCAATGCATTCTCACTCCCAGTCCGTCGTATTACAATGGCCTGGTGAGGTATCTCTCTCGTCCAATGCTGACGCTGACGAGGACGTGCTTTTGAACATAAAATACCATATTGAATATGCCATATTAATGACAGTTGATCAGATCCAATTCAAGGATTATAGGGTATATCAGCTTCAGAATTGGACAGCACTGAGTGGGCAGTAATCGCTTCGGCTGACACCTTGCTTGGGCACACCCCCACAGGGCTCACGCTCACTTAAGATGGCGTGGCTGCCTTCTTTTCAATGTTTTTTTTTTGTTGTTTTTTTTACCTCGTTTTTTATGTTTTTTATGGCAACATTGCCTCTTCCCAATCACGCCCGCTTTCCGTCGTCCGTTAGATCAGTGGTTCCCAAACCTTTTAGCTCAAGACAGAAAACTGAAATTAGACGTTTGCCTGGTACCCAAACTAGTGAAATAGCCACAATCAACTTAGATTGTTAGCTATTTTCACTACTTCTTAAAGTTTATTTTATTGTATTCATGGAAATTATTTAATTATTTAATTTATTTATGAAATACTTTAGAAAAATGGTGGAATTGTTTTTAAAATATCTCTAAATAAGATATATATATATTTTTTTAATATAGGAAAACAAAAAAATGGGGATATTTACTCAAATCGGTCCGTGACCCACAAATGGATTCCGACCCACTGTTTGAGAAGCACTGTGTTAGATGACAACACAGTCAAATCGGACTGCCCTGCACATTATGCTAAAGGGGTGTCCAGTCCTGACCAAGCGCCCGTGTGCGACCAGATGGGAGTGAGAATGTGTTACGTAGAGTAGAGTTCTAGGCTGCTGTAAGATCGTCATATGGCTCAAACATAATGGACTCAAATGTACTGACGCTGATACTACAGCAATATTGAAATGAAGAAAACTAGAGGTTACGTAGGTAACCCCGGTTCTTTTAGTTTAGGAGTGAGGCACTCACTATGGGAAACAGCGCCATCTGGCGATGCAACAGAGCTACACAATACGCTCCCGGGGCCCATTTCATTGGGCTAGAGGGTATGTCACGTAACCGGCTGTCCCTTCCCCTTTCCGGAAGGACATATAAGGGCTGGTCGTGACGTAGTACTTCCTCTTACCACAGGTCCTCTGTTCGCAGTGGCGAAACAAAGGGGTGTTTGGTGAGTGCCTCACTCCTAAACTAAAAGAACCGGGGTTACCTACGTAACCTCTAGTTCTTTGTCGTTTTGAGTCGTGAGGCACTCACTATGGGATCTATAAACCCCCCGGAAGCGTTAAAAACATTGTATCCCCAGAAAAACCGCACGTCCCCTACTGGCTCAGGGACCCGCACACGGCGGGCCCCCGCTTCAGGGACGCCCAGGCCCACCGGGCCTGGACACGGCACAAGGGATGAGATAAACGAAAACCCCGACAGACCGAAGTCTTCCCCATTCAGCTAATAGAAGACAAGGCTCGTCACCTACTAACCTCCTAGTAAGGGAACAGGGCCCCCCTGCTCCCTAGGACCCAACAGATTGTTAGCCCCACGGGATCACATCAGGGGGAGAAAGGCACCTCAAGTAGATGAGGCCGCCACGCCAAGGACTGCGTGCGTCACCGAGGAAGCCGCCATGTCCAGGCTGTAGAAAGCTGCAAAGGTCGAAGGAGACGACCAGTTAGCAGCCCTGCAAATCTCCTGGACCGAAAACCTCTCTAGAGAGGGCCCAGGAAGCAGCCAATCCCCTAGTCGAGTGCGCCCCCAATCCAACAGGTACTGGGGCCCCACTACTAGTATAGGCGAGCCTTACGGCCTCAACTATCCACCTGGAAAGCGTTGACTTGGCCATCGCTTTCCGCTGGTCACCCCGGCCGTAGGTGACAAACAATCGTGTTCACGACCTACCAGGCGCCGTCACCTGACAGTAGAGCCTCAAAGCCCTCACTGGACAGAAACAAAGTGACCGCTCATCCACCGCCGAAGCGAAAGGAGGTGGATGAAAACGCAACCAATCCGACCGGAGCCGGTGCAACCACCCCGGTCTTGGTAACGAACGCCAAGTTTGGCGTCAGCAGAACCCGTCTGCTATCCCCAGAGCACCTCAAGCACTCCGAACTCACCGGGAGTGCATGCAGGTCACCGACCCTCTTGGCCATAGCCAGGGTCACCAAAAAGACTGTTTTCAGACTCAACACCTTGAGGCTCCCAGTCTCGAGACGTTCAAACGGGGGGAAGGCAGAGTGCATTCAGCACCACCGCCAGATTCCAAGCCGGAAACAGAGGCCTGTTACCCGGCCTGGTCCGTCTGGCCCCGCCCAAGAACCGCCGTACCAGGTGACGATCGCCAACCGTCCCGCCTTCGAAAACCTTCGTGGCAGACGGAGATGGCATCCAAGTACACCATGACCGTCGAGAAGGTCAAACCCTGATTCAGCTTGCTCTGCAAGAGAAAAAGGAAGCCGCGTACCGGGGCCCGAAAAGCCACCACCACTGGTGACTGCCCCTGGCACCATGACACGAAAATATTCCATTTGACGTCATAGGCAGCCCTAGTAGAAAACGGCCCTCGCCCTCTAGATGGTAACCACCACGTCAGGGGGCAGACCACACGAATCTAGGTTGGCCCTCACACAGGCCAGAGCCACAGATCTAGGTCCCAGGGGCTGGGGTGGTTGATCTCGGTCCCCACCTGCGTCAGCAGGTCCGCGATCGGAGGAAGGGACCCGGGTTCGGCGTGGAGCAGAGAAGTTATCTCCGATCCCCACACGCCCCAACCTGGAGCAGCTGGCAGTACAGTCAGGCCCTGGGGCCTGACCTTTTCCAACGTCGGGCGGAACAACTCCAGCGGCAGGAATGCATCAAGCAGTTCCCTCGGCCAGCTGTGAGCCAACGCGTCCAGTCCCAACGAAAAGTCCGTGCCTTCACCGAGAAAAAGCGAGAGCACTTCGCGTTCTCTGTTGAGGCAAACAAATCGACCTGTGGTCGATCGAACCTGGTCCAAATCAGGCTGGCGTCCGTCGTGACAGCCGTCCGTGAGATCACAGCGCCTCCCCTGACGCCTTCTGACAGAAAGGGTGCGCATGAGCACAGCCTAAGTGAATCCACGCAAGTGGAGACACCAGACCTTGTCGAGGGTCCACGGTAGGTGGGATCCTGAGAGCCCGCATCCACCTCTGAAAGGTCCCAAAATAGCCTACTTAGGCACGTCAGGTGTATGGCTGAAGTCATGAGACCCCCCACCTGCACGCACAGCCTGTAAGTGACTGTCTTTCCTACGTGGAAAGGCCTCACACAGGACAGGAAGCCGTCTAACCACTCCTGAGACAGACGTGCTGCGAGCGTGGTCGAGTCCAGTGAGAACCCTATAAGGGAGGACTGCTGGGACGGAACCAAAACGCTCCTTCTAGAAACCGACAGTGAAAAACCGACAGTAATCGCGCCTCAGGGCTACGTTGGTCCACCTGTCCCCCTGACCGAACGTGCGCAGGAGCGCCACGGTCATCAGCATACGAAACCTGAATTTCGTAAGAGACTTGATGAGACCCCTTCATCCAGAAAGGGTCACATAGCCTCCCCCCTCCTTCTTTGGCCAGAAAACACACGAAAACCAGTTGTACCAAAAACTGGGGGAAAAAAACCGGGGTTACCTAAGTAACCTCTAGGTTCCAATTCGTAGACGGTTTTCTGAAGATGCCCTTGCTCAGTAGAGAGAGTCCCTCTCTCTCAGAGACATGGCTGCATTACCTCTCCGCATGAGGGGAACATCCTGTGTCTGACATAGGAGGCATGTAAAGGTACGTGGAAAATCACGTTGTTGTCCAGGGGAGCTGACCGGTACAACCACAGTGTGTTACTGCTGTACTGAGCCTGACCAGTACAGAAAACCAGTGTAACACTGACGTACCTGCTGCATTAAGCAACACAGTGTTGTCGTAAGCGAGGCTAGGTAGACGCTAGGTGAAAACAACAGCAGAAATTTCCTGTGCACCGGGTAGACGGGAACGTGGAAACACGCATCCTTTAAGTCTATGCTGGTCCATCCGTCGCCCTGACGCACCGTGCGTAGTAACGCTGCGTTCGTCAGCATGCGAAAATTGAATTTCGTTAGAAATTTATTGAGACCTCTCAGGTCCAGTATGGGACGTACACCCCCCCCTTTTTCTTTACCAGGAAAAACTTTGAGTAAAAACCCAGGCGTTTCCGATCTGGGGAGAACTCTCCTATTGCGCCATTGTTTAGGAGAGAGAGAGAACCTCCTCTCGTAACGTAACTGCCGCTGCGCCCGTCGCGCTGGAGAAAATCACTTTGTCTGACATCGGGGGTTTCATGCAAAACTGTAACTTGTAACCCTTCTGTATGGTGCGCAGCACCCAATGAGACGGGTCGCAAGCTTTCCATTTCGCTAGACAGCGAGCTAGTGGGTTGAGGCGAGTTAAAGAAACTGCTCGCTCCACCGGCTGTCTGCCCGTTGTCATGGAGACCAGTGACGCGCTCGCACGCTCTGGCGTTGCCAAACGTGTGACGCTCGATAGAGGCAGTACGGGTGTTACCTGATTGACAGAAGGATTCGGGAAAGTCACGTGACCCCGCACGCGGTGCCTCCCCAACATTGGTATCCGGTCGGAGAAGCCCCTTGTCCGTCTCCGGTCGGAAAAGGAAACAGTTGGATTCGGGGAGGTCACGTGAGACAGTACGCGGTACCTCCCCGACGTCAACATCCGGTGGGGGACGCTCGACGTCCGTCTCCGGTCGGACACGGAAGTATGTAACTTGTTTACCTTCCGTTCGGCCATCTTGAGAGGGCCCTGTGATGCAGAAGCGTTTTGGCGCCCTCTCCAAGATGGTGGAATCGGTTGTAAAAACGGGCGTGACGCCTGTACCAAGGTGCAAAGGCGCCCTCTGGCGGACAGGGGTGGTACCGTTCTTACAATTGATTTTACAACTGGTTTTATTGTTACCTTCAAAGGAGTCAGTACATGCAGTGTTTCTGTCCCACACGTATTTGGAAAAACGAGAACCGGCTTTACCAAATACTGTGGGCTCATGGGGGGGGTCAGATTGCTTGTCCCACACGTATCTGAAAAACCGACGAGGGGTTTTTCGGATACTGTGGGCCCAAAGGCAGACCATCGAGAACGGTCCTCGTTCTCCCTGGCACACAGGCGGAGTTGGAAAAAGACAAGGTTTTGTACTTTTCAACGCATGTAAAACCACAATCACAGGGTATTTCTTCACAGATCTTACAGTAAGTGCGACATGCTCCTCTGTTTGGCTGTGGAGGCTGGAGACTGGTTTTCCCCTCTGCACTGGAGTTATTCAATTCAGTGTAGCAAACACATTGGCATAATGGCGAACATTATATAAAAATAATGGAGAAACGCATTATACTTCGTATCCCGTCAGTGTTTGGAAGGCCGAGAAACCGGTTCCGTCCAATCATTAAGGGCTTAGTTCAGAGTTAGTCAATTCAGTGTAGCAAACACATTGGCATAATGGCGAACATTATATAAAAATAATGGATAAACGCATTATACTTCGTATCCCGTCAGTGTTTGGAAGGCCGAGAAACCGGTTCCGTCCAATCACTATGGGTTTATTTCAGATAGTGTCTGAACCATGCAGGGTGTGGTGAAAGAACCATAATAGCACAAAAACAGGCAATAAAAACAATATATTGACATTAAGGCATTATATCGTATCCCAGCCGTATTTGGAAATGCAATATGTGACAAGTGTGACAGACATATTGGCACAGTGATAAGCATTAAGTACCACAATATACTGACGTTGATATGCATAACATGTTGTATCCGACAGTGTAGGAGGACGAGCACCGACCATTTTCCTAGCATTGTGGACTCATGTCGACATGGTTTGAATAATGCAAAGGTTTGGTTCTTTGTAACAAATTTTATTGGCACAAAAAACAGGCATTATATTTTGTACTGACCTCACAGAATGTGCAAAAAACTACCCTGCTTCTGCTCTGTAGACACTGGGAGGAACAGGGCGGTCAACGTCGCGTACTCCGCTCACGAAGGGGGTCGGGCTAGCTTACCGCGGGCCACCGCTCGTGGCAGCTGGAGTTGGGGTAGGGAGGCGGGAGGGTTTCGGGGGGACAGAGCGAGAGCCGCTGGTGTCCACTAAAACTACCGGCACAGGCCGTATCTGTGACGAAGCAGCCTCACCGGGAGCCGGACGAGACAAGCAACACAGTTCGAGTATCGTGGAAAAGAGCGACAAAAAGCTAGGCTAACAGCTCTATTCGGGGAGTTAGCTCAACGGATAGGGGGTTAGCGCTGTGGAAGTAGCCAAACAGCTAAGCTAGTAAGTTAGCGGCTAGGCTAAGAACAGCTTTAAGCTAACGTCGGCTCACAAAAAGCTAGGCTAACAGCTCTGTTCGGGGAGTTAGCTCAGCGGGAAAGGGGGTTAGCGCTGTGGAGGTAGCCGAAGCTAGTAACAGCTAGCGGCTAGGCTCAGAGGCAGCTAAGGGCTAACACCGGCTCACCACGAGGTAGAATAAAGTTAGTTTCCTGGAGTTTAGTCGAGCGAGAAAAACCCGTGGGTGACTTATCCTAGTCTCCGCTAGTTTCGGGGGGACAGAGCGAGAGCCGCTGGTGTCCACTAAAACTACCGGCACAGGCCGTATCTGTGACGAAGCAGCCTCACCGGGAGCCGGACGAGACAAGCAACACAGTTCGAGTATCGTGGAAAAGAGCGACAAAAAGCTAGGCTAACAGCTCTATTCGGGGAGTTAGCTCAACGGATAGGGGGTTAGCGCTGTGGAAGTAGCCAAACAGCTAAGCTAGTAAGTTAGCGGCTAGGCTAAGAACAGCTTTAAGCTAACGTCGGCTCACAAAAAGCTAGGCTAACAGCTCTGTTCGGGGAGTTAGCTCAGCGGGAAAGGGGGCTAGCGCTGCGGAGGTAGCCGAAGCTAGTAACAGCTAGCGACTAGGCTCAGAGGCAGCTAAGGGCTAACACCGGCTCACCACGAGGTAGAATAAAGTTAGTTTCTCAGCGGGAAAGGGGGTTAGCGCTGTGGAGGTAGCCGAAGCTAGTAACAGCTAGCGGCTAGGCTCAGAGGCAGCTACGGGCTAACACCGGCTCACCACGAGGTAGAATAAAGTTAGTTTCCTGGAGTTTAATCGAGCGAGAAAACCCGTGGGTGACTTATCCTAGTCTCCGCTTTTAGGGCTAAAGCTGGTTTCTCACTTTGGGTCCTGAAGTGTAGTAATTGTCGAATAATGTAGAATTCAGTTTTTAACAAGCGTGTAGCCTTGTAACATCTGCGAACAGAGGAACTGAAGAGGAAGTACTACGTCACGACCAGCCCTTATATGTCCTTCCGGAAAGGGGAAGGGACAGCCGGTTACGTGACATACCCTCTAGCCCAATGAAATGGGCCCCGGGAGCGTATTGTGTAGCTCTGTTGCATCGCCAGATGGCGCTGTTTCCCATAGTGAGTGCCTCACGACTCAAAACGACAAAGAACAAATTGTTAACACTGGAGACTATTAGTGGCAACAGTAGTGGTATTGTTTACGTGCAAGTGTGTGTGTGTGTGTGTGTGTGTGTGTGTGTGTGTGTGTGTGTGTGTGTGTGTTTGGATGTTTTGTTATATGGTCAGAGTCAGAGTGCACACAGTAAAATCCTGTGTTCATTTAGCTCTCAAGAATGCACAAATGGCACTAAGTGAACCTCTGAGCGTGCAGATGAGTCAGTCTTTGTTGTAACAATAAAAGCACTCATTCTAGACATCAAGACTGCTCTTGTCTTTGTCTTCCACAAGGACATCTGAGGACACAGCCTGCTCTCGTCTCTCTCATTCCCTATTCATACAGCCAGTGTACACAATGTTTCAGGAGCGAAGTGCGGAGAGGAGAGAAAATGAAATTTGCAAATGTGAAGGGGTGGTGATTGTGAAGAGCTTTATATTTCGCTGTAATGCGTTTGAGCAAAAGTCATCCATGCAAGCACTCTTGATCATTGAACAGCAATCAGAACATCTCCCTGCCGGAACAAAATGTCTGGAAACCCGTCAATCCCGACAGATTTCCAATTGGCCGTGAGCAGAACTTCACTCTCGCCAATCACCTGCGAGTCAGCGAGGTCAGACCGTGAATCTCAGAGAGGAAGGAAGGAAGGAAAGACAGGAAGGATGGATGGACACAGACACTTAACCACTTAAACCCCATATACTTTGTTGACCGGGATCCCCGGGGGCCATATACTTGCTCCATTTTCCCTTCTACACCAAAGTCTTTTCTATATCTATAAGCCAAACCCATCACAAATCAGCTATTTTGGTTGAATGTTTTCCCCAGAACTGGGACGCTAGAGTTTATGTGTGTCAGGAACGGGAGGTGTAGGAACTCAAAACCTTAAGAACTCAAGGGGTGCTCCTTCCATTCCGACATCTCACCACTCCGACTAGTGGCTTCCGCATGCGGTTAAGGTTAGGGTTAGGGTTAGGTATAGGGTTAGTCAACGTCGGAAAGGCGACATGTCGGAAAGGAGAAATGCACCCAGAACTCAAACATCAAACGCAGGAGATGAGGATCGCGATTAACAAAGACAATAACGAATAACAACAGTTAACACAAGCACACACTGAAAACCTACACAACATGTCAACACACACGCACGCACGCACGCACGCACGCACGCACGCACGCGTGCGCGCACACACACACACACACACACACACACACACACACACACACACACACACACACACACACACACACACACAGTCACACACACACACACACACACACATGTGTGCACACACACACATGTGCACACAGGTGACAGCACTCAGGGCAGACTATTATTCTAGGCCACAGGGAGAGGTGAGAGAAGATTGGCCAAGGTGAATTAGGAGCAGGGCAAAACAGGGCTTAACTGACAGGGAAGGGGGACACACAGCAGGGACAGAGGCCATGATCGTGACAATGTGTTTAAATGGGTCGATGGATGGGCTGTTGAATACTGTTGGTAGGCAGGACACAGGGTTTTCAGCCTGTAATGTCCCTCTGAATCACCTGCAGTATATTGACATTGTCATTCGCAGAGTCATTTTCCTGACCAGGGGGAGTCGATGCTGGTACGAAACCTTTACGACCAAACCATCAGGTCAATGGAACCAGTCCTGAAGCTCTGATAAAACACAAGTGCAGCTTCTAGAAGCACATGCACCCCTGCTGGCCTGCGTGATGGAATCCCACCATAGCCTTATTATTCCTTGTGCCTGTCCATTGTCTTCAGTTACCATCACTGCTGTCCATCCCAATAACGATGAAACTAAAATCAATGTACACTCCCAACTCTACACTCCCAGTTGATGACATTGATGAAAGAAAAGGAATAATGTCAGTGGTAAGGTGGGAAAATGCTTTGGGTTAAGCATCCACAGTGGTAAACAAAAAAAAGTATTTTTGAATTTGCTCAGTTAATTTAATTTCTTAGAGCTGTGAGTGTTTGGCTTTTAAGTATAGACCATATTTAGCAGCATCTGGTCGGTGATAAGTCTAATATTAAATAGATTATACAAACAGATTATATTTAATCATTTAATAATAATTCCAGTCAAATAGACTCTACAGTGGAACAAACCTATACCCAGATCACAACACAGAATGGCGTATTAAGGCTCTATAATGCAGCCTAGACAAGGCTCCCAATCAATACTACCAACCTATGTCAACCACACTCTGAAAGCATCCCATCCAATTAACACATTGTTGTCTGTCTGTGTAGCATGTTGTCTGTCTGTCTGTCTGTCTGTCTGTCTGTCTGTCTGTCTGTCTGTCTGTCTGTCTGTCTGTCTGTCTGTCTGTGCACCAGTGTTATCGCCCTCTTTCCAGCTTTCACTCTCTCTCTCTCTCTCTCTCTTGACGCTGAGAGTATACAAATGGAACCAAATGGACCTTTGCCAGTCCATTCAGTTACATATGTATCCTTTCAGAGTTCCAAGCCAGCACAATTGTGCTGGGAGCCAACACACAGGCATCGATCATGAAGTCGTCCCACACCTATACCTGTGGAGGTGTGGAAACGGCGAGCTGGGCAGATGTGTCATCACATGTTGTTGTTGTTTTTTGGGGGGAGGGTCCCCAGGTGACAGTGAAGTGACAATTTAAGGACTTTTAAGACCTTTTTAATAGGCCTCCATATAAACAAAACAAACAATAAAACACCATTACTGCATCAAAATTAATCAACAAACTATACTATAAAACCTGGTCAAACATTGGCCAAATTGTCAAATAATATATGAAAGAGGCAAACACTGTGAAAATCGCTTACTGTATCTGCAAGCTCACAACGCCTCGCATTGCGAGCTGTTGTGAGCTTGTAGATCTACTATTTTCACAATATTTATCTGAGTCAAACTAAATGTAATGACTCAACTCCAGCAATTCCAAGTGCTTTCAGGGTGGGGGTTCCCCAGTTCAAATATGATTATTTGTGGGGGTCACGGCCTGAAAAGGTTGAGAACCACTGACCTAGGCTAGAGATCGATGTCACAGTGCACTATGCACTGAAACGGTTTAATTGTATTGACTCTAATGGGGTTGTCCCTGGCACTAAAAACTCAGCCTCAGCTTGTACTGATATAGAGGCATTTAGCTGATGTTCTTATTCACAATGACATGCAACAAGTGCAGCTGTTGAGTAAGCTTCAAATGGTGCAGCTGTTGAATAAGCTTCAAATGCTAAGTTACCAACAGTACAACACCTGGTTCCTGGTTCCTTAAACATGCTCAAATAATTGGATTGAACTGTCCATGGTCTTGTATTCATACTACTGAGCTATCTACTGTATAGTAACAAACTCATTTTAGTCGTTATAATTGCTTGATTGTTGTACTTGAATTAGCATGATTGAATTAGCATGGTTTCTTTTCTTTTTTTCTAAATTTTTATTTTGTAACCCCATTTTTTACACCCAGTGCCAATTGTCTATGTAATCTTGGGTACTACCTTCCCTCTGCCAACCTAGGGAGGCCAGGGCCGAGCTCATGCCTCCTTCAATGCATGAGAGCCAACTGACCTTCTTGTCACCTGACAGGGGAGAGTTTCCCTGGTTGGAAGTAGCGCGTGGAAGGAACACGTTATTCCAACCAGTTCCTTTCCCCTCCATCAGGCACCCCGGCTGGCCAGGGGGAGGCAGTATAGGATTATTGCATGTTTTTGTGAGGGTACCTACCCTAGGAGACACGGGGAGAACATGCAAACTCCACACAGAGAGGACCTTTTGCCAACCCCACCTAGGGTACTGATGACGCGGAGGAGAGAACACGCCCCCAGCGCCCACAGCGTGGTTTCTTTTTGTTTTATTTATATATCAACAAATCAACATGAATATATCACAATATATATCATGAAATCTAGATTGTTTTTATAATTGACTAAATCATAGTCTGATTAACCACTTAAGCCCTATTTTATAGTTTGTTGTACAGTGTCACACAAAAATAGCCAATATATTTGCCAATCTACAGGCTCACAAGGCATCACACCTTGGGCTCACTTATCCAGGTTAAATGTATATTTAATAAAACGTGTCTGTGCTGAGACATGCCTGGATTGTGTTAATGCAGCTTTCTTTGGAGGCCCTGGGCTAAATGTATAGAGGTGTCTGTGGTGAATAGCAAAGTGTTTGCTATAGGGCCATGAATCTGGCACTGAAGCCTCCCCAAGCTAAACACAAAGGGTCCAAACCAAGCCCATCTGAGGTTACTGCTAACATTGTCACTGGCTCATATTCTGTCTCTGGTTCTGAAACTGAGGTCCTCTATGCACATATAAGCCCCCTCACGCATTAGAAGGGCAATATAAGTCACCAAAACCGAGGACAGGTGTTTTCAATGAATCTATCATGGTTAAAATTGAGTTTGAAGTTACAATGAATTTAAATGGGGGTGTGTCTGATAATATACATATCAAATATCTAAATATTGAATCAAACAACTTGAAAACTGTCTGGTGTGCACACAAAAGCCAGAGTAAACGTTAAACTGACCCAAGAAGTGTTTTAAAGTGAAATGCCCATTTAAAAATCAGGCTCATAATTCCCAACTTGAATGGAACTGTCTGCGGTGCTGAAACTTCTGAGCTGAATAAGGACCTCTCCATGGTTCTGAACGTCTCTTCAGCCAAAAAAAAAAGTATTACGCTCAAGTCGACCTCTCCAGGGTGCTGAAATAGCTCAGACTGTCTCTCCCTAAAGGCCTATTATATTAGGCTGTGTGTAACTGTCCTTGGTGCTGAAAATATCCACTACTGTATAAGGGCAATCCAATTCAGACCCTCATGTGTTTCTTAGCATTTGCCAGTTTCTCAGGTCTTGGGGAGTCTCAAGGTGAGTAGTCTCGCGTAGCCAGACAACTATTCCACAATCTCTGAATGCTATATAGAGTCTGGAACTACAACTCCCGAAATACGAGAGAGGAAACTGGCACTTCCGTTCACGAAAATATATTTTAAAGACGAAACGGAAGTGGGGAGGAGGCTTCACATCCCGTTTATATTCTAATCATGATCAGAGCTTCCGAGACTGAACGAGACTACAAGGTGAGTGACGGCGAGAATGAAAAGCAGTGTCACTGCTTGTAAAGACAGGAGACCTATAACAAAGTGTTATCTGAAGTGTTCCATTTGTCTGAGGTTCAGTTTGGTTCTATTCTCTTTTTTTTTTCTCCACCTCTACTCCTTTTGCCGTTTCTCCACTGCCTCTCCCCATGGAGTGTCTCTTCTCTCGTCTCCGCTATCTCTACATATCCTGTTGTCCTCCCCTCGTGTTCTCACCCTCCTCTCCTTTTCACTACTCCTCTCCCCTACTTTCCTATCCTCTACTCTCCCTGTTCTTGTCTCCCCCCCCCCGCTCTCGTCTCCTTTCCCCTCCTCCTCCCTCGGCACTCCTATTCTCCCCTCTTCTACCCCAGTTCTCCTCTTCCCTCTCTCTCTCTCCATACTCCCCTCCTTTCTCCAGTTCTCATCTCCTGGCTTGCTGCATAATAGATGTGGCTGTAATGCCAGTCCACTGGAGCAGTATGATGAGGCAACTTTAGAAACACACACACGCACACACGCACACACACACACACACCCACACACACGCGCACACACACACACACACACACACACACACACACACACACACACACACACACACACACACACACACACACACACACACACACACACACACACACACACACACACACACACACAGAGAGACGTGTGTCTGCGTGTGCGCGTGTGTGCGTGCGTGCGTACGTGCGTGCGTGCGTGCGTGCGTGCGTGCGTGCGTGCGTGCGTGTGCGTGCGTGCGTGTGCGTGCGTGCGTGCGTGCGAGAGAGAGATAGAGAAAGAGAGGTCCCTCTAAATCGGTGCTATTAATGTGTTCCATGGATCCACGCACGCTCTCGTGCAAACACATGTTCGCGCATTCCCATACAGGCAAAGCAGACAGACAGACAGACAGACAGACAGACAGACAGACAGACAGACAGACAGAGAGAGAGAGAGAGAGAGAGAGAGAGAGAGAGAGAGAGAGAGAAACATAGGCTATAGCTGCACAACCAGACGTCAAAATAATATCCTAATAATATTATAGGAACCACCAGAACCTCACCAGTGGCAGCACAGGCCCTGTGCTGTATATCAATGCGCTGTATGGTTTGATTATAGCCTATATGACAATCTATAACAGCCCTACAGTGTGTAGGTCTATACATGTGTTTAAAAAAATATTGAGATGAAAGCAAACCTAACCAGATTATAGGGCCGATGATTCATCTTATCAACGGGGGTCTAAGAATAACCCTGTCGCTGGAACAGTGTCAACGTTGGCATTGCTTCAGTACAGTCAGTGGTCCTCAACCAGCGGTCCGGGGACCACCAGTGGTCCTTAAGGGGGTCCCAGGTGGTCCCCAGCTAAATGATGGAGAGTTGGTAACCAAATGGACCCTTATACTGTAGATGTTTAACTCTTGAGGGTGTAAAATTAAACCAAATGGACCCGTAAGGGTCCATTTGGTTTAATTTTACACCCTCAAGAGTTAAAGTATTGTTAAACATCTCTAGTACTTTCATACAACAAATAGAATGTAGAAGGATTGTTGTTTTGATCAACGTTTGCCTGTCATCTCTCCTACCACTTCATTAGAGCATGGAATTGTGGCCAAAATCGTATCCAACGACAACAAAATATTTTAAGTTTTGGGTCTGAGAGTCTAAATCTCATCAAATGGTGGTCCGTGGCTCAAATGCCGAATAAATAATGGACCTTGATATGAAAAGGGTTGAAAACCACTGCTTTAGTAGGCTGGGGGGGGGGCGGCGACGACTGCATAGCAGAGAGCTGGTTGTATTACTGTAAAGACGGATGGTCTGTAGATACAGTCCGTCGTACGACGGGGTCGCTTGTCCAAAAGAAGAACAGGATCTGCTACAAGCTAACAATGCGTCACATCGCGACGCTTTGTTGTTGGCTGGTAGATCCGTTCTTTTCGGCAAGCGGCACCCATTCTGCGATGGATACATAATTAGGTCCCAAAGACTCCACCATCTTCTCTCTCTCTCTCTCTCTCTCTCTCTCTCTCTCTCTCTCTCTCTCTCTCTCTCTCTCTCTCTCTCTCTCTCCACAGCACCCCAGATACGATCCCACTGCATTATTAACATCTAATCAATCAATCAGCCTTACCTTCATCGATCTCCCGGTGGTCTCTCTCTCTCTCTCTCTCTCTCTCTCTCTCTCTCTCTCTCTCTCTCTCTCTCTCTCTCTCTCTCTCTCTCTCTCTCTCTCTCGTTTACCTTGCTTTTTTCTCGATCACCCCCCCCCGACGAATGAAATGAAGACGGGATAGATAGATAGATAGATAGATAGATAGATAGATAGATAGATAGATAGATAGATAGATAGATAGATAGATAGATAGATAGATAGATAGATAGATAGATAGATAGATAGAAGAGAAACCAAGAGGTCTTGGCATATATCTTCATCCAACTCTTTACGGCGTTGTGTGACTCCCTTCCAACGTGCACAGATTATTTATTTATTTAATCTGTAGTTTATATCCCCGTATATACGTTGAATCAACGGGAACAGATTTGCGGCAGGAGAAAGTGTGTGTGTGTGTGTGTGTGTGTGTGTGTGTGTGTGTGTGTGTGTGTGTGTGTGTGTGTGTGTGTGGGGGGGGGTATAGCCAGGTGTCCTAAGGTGTAAAAGAAAAAGAGAAGAAAAGAAAAAAGAGAAAGCCATAGAAATGAATAAATCACTTACATTCCTGTATCCTCTCAGCGCCGCCGGAGATTGCGATGAAGAGGAGGGTGGATGAGGATGATGATGACAGGTTTTTAGATGGCACCCAGTAGCCCAACACACCTCTTATATACTCCGATAGTGGGCTATAATAACGTCAATTGTGCAGGTCGTTGCCATCCGTGATGGACTTATTTATTGTCTCACGTGAAACGAGGAGGTCGGTTGAACACACAACCCAGTGAGATCCAGACTCCACAACAACGTCCATTCCGATGAAAAGCGTGTGTTTTTTTCCCGCGGTCCCGCGGTTTCCCCGCGCTCCTCCGTCCGTCCGGTCAGTGATGTTGCGGTTCCGTTCCACAGAAGTAACAACACCCACCCGCGACAGAAGTAACTACACCCGGCGACAGTAACACCCACCCGTGACAGACAGCAGCGTGATGCCCTTGAGTGGCAGGCAGTCACCTTTCCACGTAGGATCCGTCCAGAAACCCGTGTATCTTCCAACGTCCTTCCCTTTAAAACACGAGACGTATCTTCTCAGGTAACAGAGAGGTGTTAGGAATCAGGATATCCCTTCGTTTTCAGTCAAACAATCCGGTAAAAATGTGCTGGAACCAGAACATCCATCACATCTTCACTTTCGGAAACCTGTCTATCCTCCAACGTCCTTCCCTTTAAAACACAAGACGTATCTTCTCAGGTATATAGGCTATGTAAAAAAGAGAGAGAGGTGTTAGGAATCAGGATATCCCTTCGTTTTCAGTCAAACACGCCGATAATAATGTGTTGGAATCTGAACATCCATCACATCTTCACTTTTACACGCTTTATAGCCTCGAGCCAGAGGAAAGGAAAAGAAACACAGGAGACTGGATGACTGGGTGAAATACTGATCCAATAAACCGCTTGGTTCGGGCGTGTCCGACCGTCCGTCCGGTCCGGCTCCGGTACGGGTTATCCTTCACTGTCTCCGTCCTTAATACATCCTCCACCCCGTCGAGCCGGTCTGTTCTGGCGATGATAATCCACTGGAGAGTGTTTGGTAAAAATCAATCAATGGTTGGTTCTCCTCTAAACAAGGTAACACCTCCACCATGACACACGTACACACGCACGCACACAACACACTGCTCGTGTCCGACGCAAGTAGCCAGTTTTATAGACTTAAGGAATCATTTATCATCACAATCCACACAGAAAAACTGCACATTCATGCGCATTATTCGTGCACTATAAAGAGACAATTCGACAATTTGCGCACGAGACAAATGAATGTTTAAGTTGAAATGCTGCCACTAAAACGTGAAAATGTGACGATAGTTAAAGCATAAAATAGATATAGCCTAAAGCCTAAGATAGATAAAATGTAAGACAAAGTGTAGTAAGATAGATAGAAGCGTAAGATAGATGAAGCGTAAAATGTATCCGTTTAGATGGCCGAAAAATGTCTCTTTAGATGAATAGATGTGTTCAAATCACATGAGAACTGCATGCCGTTAAAGTTGGAGTATATCCGCATAAAGCTACGCAACGCAGTCGCATGCTTGCCGCCGGTTGATCCGGCTGTGAAGGTGCGTGAGGCACGGTGCCAGTGTTGCCAAATTGTACGAAATGAATAAGCAACCAGGTCTAAACTTATCGGCAATTTGAAAATAGCAAATATACAAGCTCACAATGCGTCGTGACGGGATGTGAGCTTGTAGAACACTACACACCAGCTGTCAGGGACCCATATACATACATTCTACACTTTAGAAACAAGCTCAAAAAACGCAACTGCCAATAATTACAAGCAACTTACCAGAAAAAACAAGCCCCAATTCGCTTACAATAAGCGGACATGGCAGCCCTGAGCTGTGCTCGCTGACTGGAGGGCCGGGGCGGAACGCACGGGGAGGAGGGCGCGAGATGCTGATCTGTCTCCAGGCTTCACAAGGAGTCAGGAGACACACAACTCTCTCTCTCTCTCTCTCTCTCTCTCTCTCTCTCTCTCTCTCTCTCTCTCCTTTTCCATGCCTTTTTACTGCATCCCTCCGTCTCTCTTTCCATCTGTTTTTCTTCTTTTCTTTCTTGTGTGTCGCCTTCTTGACTATGGAGAAAGGGGAATTCGTTTGCCACTATATGTTGTCAAGTTCTCTTCGCAAGGAAAGGAAACAAGGAAGGAAGGAAGGAAGGAAGGAAGGAAGGAATGAATGAACAGTAGCCTACAGGAACGAAGGAAAGACAAGATGGGGTTGGAGGGAAGACAGGAAAGGCTAATGGGTGAGAACAGTATTCATAGAGGGATGACTCCTCATGCTGCTTTCTGACAGTGTACAAATGGGGTCCAATTGGTTCCATTTGTACACCCTCAGTGAAACACTCAGGATTTTACTGTGAGCTGATACAATTGTGAATTAGAAGTGGTAGTGAAGGGAGGGGGGCATTACGTGGGCTGAATTATGAATGTAACACTCTGTAAGTCAAAATGTGATTTGCATAGTAAGTGACCTTATACTGTTAATATGAAAGGGATAGCTCATAAAACATTGGCTGTTGTTTTGGTTGTCCATTTAATTGAGTATAACTACGCTATAGGTTTTGATCTGCAAAAGTATTTCGGTTAAAATTGTGGGAAAAATCTGTGCATAAAACAACAGAATGAGTGCTATAAGGATGATGCATAGGCCTACAGACTTTCTGCAGCAGTGATTCTCAACGTGGGCTAAAAGAGAAATACAAGAATGGCTATTTGCAAGTTGTCAAAATTTGCACACACACAATTCTCTTTAGGGGAACAAAGTACATTATTTATAACGAAAGCAGAAGCACAATATGTTTATTCCACACCTTTTCTTTTTCTTTTAACTATTTGTTTGCATAACAATGTTCAATATGACCTTTAACGTACTGACAACAGGGAACTGCAGCAGGGGGGCATGGTAGTCCCAGTGGGATTCCCTGACTGTGTGGGGAAGGGGTTAGTCCAAAACTTTAGTTGCAGCTATTTTGTGAACTGTTGACGGTTGCTGTTTTCCACTCTCTTTTGGTTCCTTTGCACCCAGATAAACTTCAGTGTCTCCTCAATTCATTCTATCCAGTCATCTGCAGCAACTGTGTTTAGTGGGCAGGTTTCATCCATGATTGACAGCAGTGAGGTGACTCACAGTGCCAGTTCAGTATACTAACCCAATCTACACATATGACCCCCAGGGACCAATTAGCTTTTGCTAATTTGTCAACTCTGTCAAACCACTGGAAATGTGTTCACCTAACAAGCCACACCCATCATATTTTGACTTAAGGCTATGTGACTTTTCGTGTATAGCTCGCATAGAAAAATTCCATTGACCAGATCTGTAGGTGCATGGCGCAGTGGAGTAACAAAAAAATAAATCCGTCTCGTTGAATATTTTCTTCTCTGGCCAAGAAGTGTATTTTACACGGAAGGTGGGGGGGCTGAGAGTCTTTCCACCAAGGAGAGTAGGCGTTCAACACATGAAACAGTCAATTTGTTTTGGTGTATAGTAAAAGTGTATTCTTTATTTTTTATTAAAGTCGAGAGACTGCACTACCGGCGATATAAAACAAATGCCCGAAGACTGTGGAGAGTCACATAGCGTTAAGGAGAACTCCTTCTAACGCTATGGACCAGAGCTACTCTTCGACTATCATCTAGTGTGCAATGGCCCAAAGAGACGCACTAAAAGCTTTGTAGATAAGAACAAGTACAAAAAACATCCAGTGCTACATTTCCTGGAAAAGTTAGAGACTTCCCTGCTGCAAAAATCAACATAATACATGTCAAACCTTTGTTTTGGATAACCCATTTTAATGTACATTATTAGATCTGTCAGAATTTATGAGGAGTCAATAGGCAGGAGTTACCAAACAAGATATTGTTGATTGTTGAGAGAGAGAGAGAGAGAGAGAGAGAGAGAGAGACTAACTATGTTCTTGATGATGATGAATCACTAACCTCGCATCACCAGTCTTTCCACCTCGGAGGAAAGCCTGGTCTGCGTTCCAGAAGACAACATATGATCCGGTCTAGACCACGCCTACTGAAAAAAAAAAAAAAAAAAGAATCCTCTTTCCGGTTCTGCCTATCCGGTTTTGCGGTTTAAATGGAATAGAATTTCCCCGTGGGATAATACCGACGCTAAATAGTCTCCGGATAGTGCACGCACATTTACATTTAAAAAATAAGCTAAACAATGCCGTATCAAGGATTTTATTAGCACGGACCTATTTTGGGGTGAGACGTCTTTCCGGTTCTGCCTATCCGGCCACTTTTTCTTTTTTTCCGACCGGATCATATACCCGAAAATGGAATGCTGCCCAGGCTAATGAATCACAATCCTCGTAACTTGAAGGGGTGTGCCAGTTAATCCCAATTACCATAGGGAGCCAATCCCCATATAAGGCATGATTGCATGGCTCTGCCTGCAGTCACACCTGTGTGTGATTGCTGCACACAGAAATCACAGGAAATCACACAGAGAAATAAAGTTGAGAGAATGAAGTAAAGAATACCTAAACTAAAGCCTAAAGATGGTGGAACACCAGACTCCAAACAAAAATAAATAAATATTTCTGTGGAGGTACTTCTGAAGTGAACAGCAAATTATTTTATTTAATTAATGAATGTATTTTATTATTTCTCTCACATTAATCAACATATCACCACTCGACATCAATGTAAATTTGCTGAAATTAGCTGTTAAAAATGTTATCCATATTTCATGTTCAGGAGTAGCGTTAGTAGTGGATATAAAACATTTTAGTACTGAAAGCTGGTGGGTGGATATAGAGGGTCTTTAAGGTAGCAGCTGCTTGGTATGTAATGGGGTGGAAATAGGGGTGTGGTGGGTGATATGGTGGTGCAAGGAGGGGTGTAGGGGGGCTTTCAGGTAGGAAGGGGACTTGAAAATGGGGGTGTGGCGAATGTCGGGATATGGGGGTGGGGGTATGGGGGGGCGATGACGGTGGGTTGGGTGGAGGGTTATGGGGTGGGTATGGGGCTTGGGCTTCAACTCAACCGGGTCTGTTTGGGTTAGATGCATTTGGCTGCAGACCCCCACCTGAAAATATTTTCTGCTAGGGAAATGTTTTCAAGATTTATCAAAATGTTTCGAAAATAGCCGATCTACAAGTTCAAAATTGCCAGTAATGGGACGCGTTGTGAGCTTGTAGATCAGCTATTTTCAAACAAAGTATAAAATAGGGTTAAAGTGATTAAACTGTTCCTCGTTTGCTGTGGACCCCCTGGAACAGCTTCAAGGACCCCTGGGGGTCCCCAGACCACACCTTTTAGAACTTTTTTTTCTCTAAATATATGATAAAAATATGATTGTGATTTAAATCCTATATTATACAACTGTAGAATTGAAGAAACATCGAGAATTAATTATTTTTGCACAAACATATCACACTTAAGAACTCAAAGGCCACCCTAAGAGTGCTCTCTAGTATGCGTAGATTTCTTCTTAACTTAAGAACAAATCACAGCTAAGAAAACATTTGTGAATGCCAAAATCTCTTAAAAAACTTCTTAAGTGGGTCTAAGAACAAATTTGTTCGTGAGTACGGTTCATGAATCGGGCCCATTGTACTGTTGCAGCAGTTAGCACCATTGGACAAAGAAGGACTTGCCATGCAGCATGCCTCTGGGTGCACAAACTGACAATGGGCCTCATGCAGCAATAAGTTCCTAATGTTTCCTCTTACAAGTGAATTCCTAAGAGAAGTTGAGTCAGATTCATGAAACGTTCTTAAAAGGCAGCATTGTTCGTAACTATGTTCTTGATGATGATGAATCCCAATCCTCGTAACTTGAAGGGGTGTGCCAGTTCATCCCAATTACCATAGGGAGCCGCCTCACCAATCCCCATATAAGGGATGACTGCATGGCTCTGCCTGCAGTCACACCTGTGTGTGATTGCTGCACACAGAAATCACAGGAAATCACACACAGAAATAAAATTGAGAGAATGAAGTAAATAATACCTAAACTATAAGTCTACAGATGGTGGAACACCAGACTCCAAACATAAAAATAAATAAATGAATAGTTCTGTGGAGGTACTTCTGAAGTGAACAGCAAATTATTTTATTTAATTAATGAATGTATTTTATTATTTCTCTCACATTAATCAACATCATCAATGTACATTTGCTGAAATTAGCTGTTAAAAATTGTATCCATATTTCATGTTCAGGAGTAGCGTTAGTAGTGGATATAAAACATTTTATTACTGAAAGCTGGTGGGTGGATATGGAGGGTCTTTAAGGTAGCAACTGCTTGGTATGTAATGGGGTGGAAATAGGGGTGTGGTGGGTGATATGGTGGTGCAAGGAGGGGTGTAGGGGGCAATGTGGGGGGTATGGGGATGGGTATGACGGGTGGGTATAGGGGGGCTTTCAGGTAGGAAGGGGACTGGAAAATGGGGGTGTGGCGAATGTCGGGGATATGGGGGTGGGGGTATGGGGGGTGATGAGGGTGGGTTGGGTGGGGGGTTATGGGGTAGGTATGGTATGGTATGGCTTGGGCTTCAACTCAATCGGGTCCGTTTGGGTTAGATTGTAATTTCAGACCCGTCTCAAACATTTTCATGTCAAGGACCCCCAAATTGACATGCATTTGGCTGCAGACCCCCACCTGAAAATATTTTTTGCCCGGGAAAATGTTTCAAGATTAATCAAAATGTCTCAAACAAAGTATAAAATATGGTTAAAGTGATTAAACTGTTCTTCGTTTGCTGTGGACCCCCTGAAACTCCCTGAAGGACCCCTGGGGGTCCCCAGACCACACTTTGAGAACCACTGCTCTAAAGATATGATACAAATATTATTGTAATTTAAATCCTATATTATACAACTGTAGAATTGAAGAAACTTCGGGAATTAATTATTTTTACACAAATATGTCACACTTAAGAACTCAAAGGCCAGCCTAAGAGTGCTCATCAGTGTGTGTAGATTCTGTTCTTACCTGAGAACAGATCACAGCTAAGAAAACATTGGAGTATACCAAAATCTTCTTAAAAACCTCTTAAATGGGTCTAAGAAAAAAAATCCTCTTAAGAAAGTGTGTGTAGATTCTGTTCTTACCTAAGAACAGATCACAGCTAAGAAAACATTGGAGAATACCAAAATCTTCTTAAAAACTTCTTAAGTGGGTTTAAGAAGAAATGTCCTCTTAAGTACCGTTGCTGAATGAGGCCCATTTGCAGTGGATCTCAACCTGTGTTTTTTTTTGGGGGGGGGGGGGGGTCCCAAGATGACAGTGAAGTGTCAATTTAAGGACTTTTAAGACCTTTTTAATACCTCATAAAAAAAGAAAGAAAGTCAAAAATCTTAAATAATCAACAAACTATAGTATAAAAAACGATCAAACCTTGGCCAAATTGTCAAATAATATAAGAAAGAGGCAAAACCAAGTCGAACTAAATTTAATGAATCAACTCCTACATTCCAAGTGCTTATCAGGGTGGGGGTCCCCAGTTCAAATACATTTTGGGGATCACGGCCTAAAACGGTTGAGAACCACTGGTCTATTGTTGTGTTATTGCATGAGTCATTTAGTTGGGAAATGCGTTACTGGTACGTGCTATTTGTGTTTAACGTTGTTGGTTTATGGTAGTCTAGCATTCATTGTATGAATGTTTATAATTTGCTTAGGAAACAATTGGGGTACTTGTAGGCACACCCTCCCCCTTGTGATGGCATTGAGTTGAGCTTTGTTGGAGTTCATTTAAATGCAAACACCCTGTTTCTTGTATCATCAGCGTTGTTGCTTTCTGTGAATCTTCAACCCATCAGTCATTACAATATATTGCTGGACCCCAATATGTTGAAAGCTCCATTGTTCTCCTTGAAGGGTGTCACAGTAATAGAATAAACCCTGTGTGTGTGTGTGTGTGTGTGTGTGTGTGTGTGTGTGTGTGTGTGTGTGTGTGTGTGTGTGTGTGTGTGTGTGTGTGTGTGTGTGTGTGTGTGTGTGTGTGTGTGTGTGTGTGTGTGTGTGTGTTTAAGAGAGTGTTTGTTTTTAAAAGATCACACACACACCAGAGAAACCAAATACTCTCTCTCTGTTTGGGGATATAATTGATTTGCTGTAATGCAATTATTTTCCCCTCCATGTATCAAACGCACCAACTTCCAGCAATTTATTATCTGGCTAGATGTAGCATACTTAATGAAAAGTTCGCCATTAGACCAAAATTCCAATTTAGCCCGGTATTGATAAGCTAACTCCAATTTAATCACCATCACTTTGAGGAATAGCATCTCTCAGCAGATCAGCAGATTTTCATCTGAATCTATACTACATTTCCCAGCATTCAAATGGCATTAACCCGACTGTGCTAGCCTTGTGAAAAGGGTCTCAATAATGCTTTTAAAGGAAAAGGTTGCTCTCTAAGGTGCCATTAAAAGCACATTTCATTTAATCAAGAAGTACACATACATCTTGATGGAACTGGTACAGGAGTAGCCTACTTTATATCATCCACAGTATATCCTGATATAGGAACATGGGCCTCATTCAGCAACGGTACTTAAGAGCAAATTTCTTCTTAAACCCACTTAAGAAGTTTTTAAGAAGATTTTGGTATTCTCCAATGTTTTCTTAGCTGCGATCTGTTCTTAGGTAAGAACAGAATCTACGCACACTTTCTTAAGAGAATTTTTTTTCTTAGACCCATTTAAGAGGTTTTTAAGAAGATTTCGGTATACTCCAATGTTTTCTTAGCTGTGATCTGTTCTCAGGTAAGAACAGAATCTACACACACTGATGAGCACTCTTAGGGTGCCCTTTGAGTTCTTAAGTGTGACATGTTTGTGCAAAAATAATTAATTCTCGAAGTTTCTTCAATTCTACAGTTGTATAATATGGGATTTAAATTACAATAATATTTTTATCATATCTTTAGAGCAAAAAAGGTTCTCAAAAGTGTGGTCTGGGGACCCCCAGGGGTCCTTGAGGGAGTTCCAGGGGGTCCACAGCAAACGAGAAACCCGGTTGAGTTGAAGCCCAAGCCCCATACCCACCCCATAACCCCCCACCCAACCCACCCTCATCATAACGCTACTACTGAACATGAAATATGGATAACATGGTAATTTCAGCAAATTTACATTGATGTCTAGTGGTGATATGTTGATTAATGTGAGAGAAATAATAAAATACATTCATTAATTAAATTAAATAATTTGCTGTTCACTTCAGAAGTACCTCCACATAACTATTGATTTATTTCTTTTTATGTTTGGAGTCTGGTGTTCAACCATCTTTTGACTTTAGTTTAGGTATTCTTTACTTCATTCTCTCAACTTTATTGTCTCCGCCAGGCCGAAAGGCATGGCGAGAGAGTATGTTTTCCACCCCGTCCGTCCGTCCGTGTGTCCGTGTGTCAGTGTGTGTGTCCGTGTGTGTGTCCGTGTGTCCGTCCGTCTGTGACCAGCTAATCTCCGGCACCGTTGTCTTGATCTCAGTGAAACTGTGCACACACACTCCCTGGATGGCAATTCAGAACCTTTACCCCAATTTTTTCTCATGGGCCTTTTATAGCGCCACCAGGAGGCCGATTTGTGCAAAACATATTTTTTGACAGTACTCCTACAGATTTTGACCAAAAATCCCGCAAATCGGTACACAGTATCTCTATAGTCATTAAACGAAACGGGTCTTTCAGATTTTTCATATTCCATCCTGATTGGCAAAAAATGGCTTCCAAAGTTTGCAGGAGTGCTCCGTTTTGAACCAAATGCCTCAAATCATGAACACAGCATGCAATTACCTTGAAATTTTGCACGTACATTTCCACTATGCCGAGGACGAAATGCCAATTGAAAATTTTCGAATCAGCCTCATGGTGGCGCTATAACAGGCCGATTCGTGTTTTTACCTATAACTGCACCGATCTGTGTAAAACTTTGTAAGCGCACTCCCTAGAGGTCAAGGAAAAACCTTTGCCCTGCATTTTTCACATCTGCCTTTTATAGCACATTCATTGCAAGCACACTATGTTGAGGAGCAAATGCCACCCTTTTAACATTGGCCTGTTATAGCCAGCAGGTCTAATTTAGCGAAACAATTGTTTTGAACAAAATGCCTCAAATCATGAATGCAGTGTCCGATTGCCATGCAAGGCCTAAGAAGAAATGGCTACCTTTTCACATTGGCCTATTATAGCGCCACCAGGAGGCCACAATAACCTACTTGACCTGGCGGAGACCTGTGCTCCGAGGAGCACTTTTTCTAGTTTTAGACATGTTTTCAAGAGACCACTACAATAAATGAATACAGCAATGCAGGATCGAAAGTGTCTCTCTAAAGGATGTTTTATTGACCTGCCTGAGGTTTTCAGGCTAGCAAATTCAGCGTTCTCTTTCAAATCACAACTTAAAACAAGCTTTTATAGTCTTGCTTTTACTACCAGATTACAGCCTGTTTTTATTTCTCATCTTGTTATGGTCTTTTATTATATTTCTCATGCACTTTTTATCCTTTCATGCTTCCATGTTTGTCCCACACATGTACCTTGTTCTTCCACTTGACCTGAACGTGTACTGGTATGTGTGTGTGTGTGTGTGTGTGTGTGTGTGTGTGTGTGTGTGTGTGTGTGTGTGTGTGTGTGTGTGTGTGTGTGTGTGTGTGTGTGTGTGTGTGTGTGTGTGCGTGCGCGCGCGCGCGCGTGCGTGCGTGCGTGCGTGCGTGCGTGCGTGCGTACTGGTGCGTGCGTGCGTGCGTGCGTGCGTGCGTGCGTGCGTGCTTGCGTGCGTGCGTGCGTGCGTGCGTGCGTGCGTGCGTGCGTGCGTGCGTGTCTGAGTGTGAGTGATATGCATATGACTTTGGACCAACAGCAGCATACTGTTATGCAATCTTCATCATCACCCCCACACACCTCAACATCATTAATCTCATCTGTCAAATGGCCTAGATAAGGCCCCAGGGGTGGTATCCAATCCCCATCCTGAGATACAAAAAAGGATGCTGTCAGTGTAACAACAACGCTTTTTTTCTATCTTTCAATAAGATCATATCGCAGTAAAAGGAAACATTGCTGATTTTCTATCTAAATTGTTCTGATGTGAGGAGATGACCTGACGTTTGACGTCATTGTTTTGTGGTGTTGCAGTGGTTATGGCCCTCGGAGCATCTTGTCACCGGCATTACCCATGCCAACAATGTTCTCAGTGGGCGAGGACCCCCGGCTCAGCTGTGCACGTATGGCTGATCCCACAGCTACAGCTCCCCTTACAGAGACAGGAGACTCTCGCTCTCTTGTTGAAGAGAGAGAGAGAACAGAGGTTAAAAATCACACCCAGTGTGAAGTGGGCGGTGTGGTCACAGTGGTCATCACAGTGGGTGATTCACTTAAAAAAAAACATAAATGTGTTTTTTTTAAGTGCACAGTCCTATTTATAGGACTTCACATGTGTCATGTGTTTCACTAGCCAATCACAGTCCTGAATAGAGTCAACCAGTGTACAATGGTGGCCAATCACGGTGCAGGGTTAGGGGGGTACAATGGTGGCCAATCACAGCGCAGGGTTGGGGGGTGCAATGGGTGGGGGTCCAAACCTCACATATAGGGGCGGTTGCACCGCCCAAAAACCAATCAGAGAGAAGGCGAGAGAGAGAAGGCGAGAGAGAGAAGGCGAGAGAGCGAATGTGCGTGCTCTCTCGCTCTTTTGTTGAAGAGAGAGAGAGAGAACAAACAGAGGTTAAAAAACAATCACACAATTTTTCTTTACTAAACACCCAACACCACTTGCCTGTGCAATGTAGGCCTATAAAGCTGCATTCCACAAATTATTTTAATGAATAAAACTATATTTGCCAGACCCAAGGGGTCGGCCTACATGAGGCTTTGTACCTGTTTTCTCCATACATGGGCATGCCCCCTTTGCCCTTAGGCCCCAGCCATAAAAGTCTGTCCCCCTTTCGTCCATACATGGGCATACACAGGCTGACACGTCATGTGAAGTCCGGCTTAGCCGTGACGTAGTGCTCTGATCTTATAAAGTAAGATCAGAGCTAATAAGTACTTATTCTGGGTCTGGCAGAACCAGGTCTCCTGGTCTTGTTTGTACACTAGTGTGAACACTAGCAGTAGACTATGACTACTATAAATGCACAAAATCTCTGTCCCTCTGTCCCTCTGTCTGTGTGTACGTCTGTACTTCACGTAGCTTGAGAAACGTCCCATCGGCCGACTTCAAACTCGACACGTGGTCACTGAGGGCCAGGGAGAGTGCAGAGCCCGGTGCTGAGTCAGTCAGATAGGCGTTTGTCCAGAACCACCTATCCAACGATATGCTCATACAGTATATGACATCAACGATCTCCATATATGGGCACACAGACAGGGCATAAAAGGGACACATGCAGACTAACCTCTCGTGACAGATTTTTTTTTGCCGATGGGTTCCCAGATTGCATGCAGACAGACTGACAGATACAGAGATCTATATGGACAGAGACACAGACAAACAGGCAGACAGACAGGTACAACGGGTATCGCATAACCGGGTGGGGCATGCATTTCCAACTTGAATTGTTACAGACTTGCAAGGTTCCTGAGTACCACTGGTGTAGTACAACATAACAAGCATCTGCAGTGATTGGAGGTGGTCTCCATACTCTTCAATTAAGAAATGTAGACCCTGGTTGCGGGTAGGACACATACAGTAGAAAATAGTTGGAAAGTAGTGCTGCCTAAAGCTCATAGGACTAATATCTCCCCTGGTCAAGGAGTGACCGCCTCTTGCCTGAGCGTTATAAATGTGTTATTTATCACAATTCATCACACACACACACACACACACACACACACACACACACACACACACACACACACACACACACACACACACACACACACACACACACACACACACACACACACACACACACACACCGTATTTCTACCTGGCATCAGTTACAGGGGCAGATAAAGCGACATAATTCTTTCTGAAACATGTTAGATTTTTCACCGTAAATAAAAGCATCAACCTGTACAAATGAGGCATCAACTATATGAATAGTTTGATGTGAAATATACGCTGAGCATTTTAACATGCTTTATTCATCATGCCCGGTGTGTAAAGATGTTTACCAGGAGTAGTCTGGCCTTACACTGTGTAACTGTACAGTACTAGACAGATGGCTAAAGCTAAACTAACTATCTTGTCTTCTTCTTAACTTGAAAATTGTCTAAATTAAATCTGTAAAAGTACATCGTGTACAGGCAGGAGCTGTGTGTCTCAGCTTGTTGTGGCTATGAAGAAAAAAGACATTTCCCATGAAATGACCTCCTTTCTTCATATGGTTGCCTTTCTTCTCCTCTTCCCTCAATGGTTTGCTGGCTTGCGGCTGGGATGGTTTGCAGTGCAGCCAGCTGCGCATGGACAGCTTTGAGCTACTCCTGGAATTCTGCCAGTCGCTGCATGGGCCCTCTCCACATCAAGAGTGGAAGTCTGGAAGATACTATTGACTCATAGGATACGTCGCTAGTGCTGTTGGAGGAGGCAGCAGGGGTGACACGGACCAAAGGCAGCTGGGGTTTGACAGGGACGGATCGATGCAGGGGTGAAGGCTGAGCAGGAACCACCAGTTTGGTCCCAGGCTCACCTGACATCTTGGCGAAACGCACCTCAAAAACATCTTATAGCATGTGTGCCATAGTTACCGCCTCATGGTCTAGTGGATTATACTTGTAGCAGTTGGAAAACATTAACCCGAAATCAGCAATACACCCCAGGGCTTCCCCGTATTTCCTGCTATGGAGGTGTTTGATGATGTCATGGTAGTTTTCCAGTCCCAGCGTGTCCACAGCCACAGGTTTGTAGAATTGACAGGTATAAGCAGCATGCTTCTTAGAGACCCACAGTGCCCCAGCTGACCATGTGGCTTGGGGCTATGGCTTCCAAATCCCACTGTTCATCCACCCAGTCCCTATGATGCTGGGCATCTTGGGCCTGCTTCTTTATTAGTATGCTAGGCCCAGGTCCTCTCTTGCGTCTGCGGGAGAGGCCTTCCTTAATAGTACATTCACTATGGGTGTGGTAGTGTCCACTTTTCTTTTCTGGCTCTTCCTCTGTTTGGTCATGGTTACAAAGTTCTGCAGCATGGGCTTGGACGTGGTGCTCTGCGTGGATTCTGTGAAACATTTATTCATTTCACGCTTTCTGTCAAGTGTCTTTCGAAGCGAAGCGAGTCATTTCATTGCTTGGGCTCTATTATCTGGGAGGCGAGCCCTAGATGAGCGAAAAGGTAAAGGTGTCCCTCAGTCTGATAGCTGTCTTTGTCCATAATGTCTAGGAAAGGCCTGTCCTTGATTGATTAAGCTAGCTTAATCTATCTACATACATAATGAGAGGGGTGTATGCTTTTCTATTCAAAATGTTTCTTTTTTTCTTTCTTTCTTTCTTTCTTTCTTTATTTCAAGACAGTGCAGCTGCACAAGCTCTAACTGCCGCTGAACTGAAAGTATTTCCTTACCACATGTTAGACCAAGAATTGCAACTTTATTATATGAAATCATGCAGAGTGTGGATCTCACACTTGAGTTGATATTCACACTGCAGTGCACACTGAAAAAAACGTTTTGGTTTAGAACTGTGTAAGCACGAAGAATATGACCAATACACAGACGAGAAGATTCTTCATCAAGGCAGAGCGGATAGGAAAGCAAATGAGAATGCAGAATAAAGGGCACTGTACCAAAATCAGATTTTCAGTCAAATGGCAATAGAACTTTTTTTTTTTTAAGTGAATTGATCTCCCAAACCGTATCTTTCTGTACCATTCTGAAGAATGTGCAGGTCTGAGTTGATACAGGCGTTTTGTTTGCTCCTTTTTCAGGTCAGCTTCCTTGGCAGCGAAGGCGATTTGTGCCAGTGCTGCCTTAGCTTTTGCCCTTGCCTTCATTGCTGCAGACCTTACAGATGACAAGCTGGACCGTTTGGAAGATCTTGATTTTAAAGACTGTGACCTCACCTTTTCTCTTCTAGGGGCTCTTGTTGTAATTGGTCATCTTGTTTTAGCGGCTCCATTTCATTGCTGTCTTGCTCGTTGCTGCTGAGGGATTATAGGCATGATCCCACAAAGATCTCCTCTACAATGAGATAGGGCCCTATCTCAGGCATCCCTATCTCACAGTGGCAGACACATTGTGTCTGCAGACATGTGGCAGACACGTTGTGTGTGCCATGAGGGTCACACGCACGCACGCACGCAAACACTCATCAAATCCAGAGCGTATGATTAAAGGATTATTATGTAGAAAAAACATTATCTGTGTGACACTCACAACAGACCCTCGCAGCTTGACATTCGACAGTCTTGTAAATTACGTTAGGTCCCGGAATCATTCACCCACGGTGGGGGAGGACAAGATTCACGTCTTCTCAGACAGCGACATTGTGCTGTTGTATGTCGGCATCATATTCAATTAGCACCAAAGTGAACGGGAAGGAATAAGGATAATTCCTTTTAACAGTTCGTTCATGAAAGTCCTTGCGGTCTTGTTTCCAATGAGAACCTGTGAGCAATTAGGGGTTAAGAGTCTTGCTCAGGGACAAATTTCATTTCATCAACACATATGCTGACCTGGCCTTGAATCGAACCTGGGGCAACCAGGGCCTGTGGCTCCCTAGGCGGGCTCACTAACCACTAAGCTATGGCCGCCCTTGCGGTCTTTAATCAGCATTTTGTGTTCAAACTTGTTGTGAGGGAATGGGGACAAGGAATGAGCGTTGATGTCAGTTGTCAAATTGTGTTTAAGATCGCCAAATTCCCACAATATTAGCAAAGCCTTCATATTCTCTTCAAAAGGATCGGTTACAATTCAGTATACTGAAAAAGTACATTTGACTTATTTGAGCTTCATCCACCCGTAGTACTACATTACACTGGGCTTCCGAACTATGTTGTTCTGATGGCTGTGTTGACACAACTGCTTCCCTTTTCTTGCCACAGACGGGACAAAACTTTCTCCTTCGCAAATGCTCCTCTATAGCTCTTGATGTGCCTGAGGCTGAATCTGCCAATCCAGCACATTGCATACCGCTTCTGCACAGACCAAACGTACCATAGGTACATCAATATTTGTTTACACAGCTCATCTCTTTGGTGAGACATTGCTTCCACAACAACATGCCTCATAGGTTTGTGGAGGCTTTTGGCAGTGCAGTTATTATTGATTGCCATGCCTTTTTATTGAGAGACCATCACATCTGCAAGCTCGAGCAGAGGCACTTTCACACACACACACACACACACACACACACACACACACACACACACACACACACTCACACACACACACACACACACACACACACACACACACACACACACTCACACACACACACACACACACACACACACACACACACACGCACACGCACACGCACACGCACGCACGCACACACACACACACACACACACACACACACACACACACACACACACATCCATAAGTATCTCATTGGCATTACACCATAGAGCTCTTACATTTCCAAAGATTAGAGAGGTCATACCATTAACTCTGCACTCACTGAGAATGGTGGCCTTCTTCATAAACCTGCCCAGAGACTTGCAGGTGGATTGTGTCGGATTAACCCCCATTAAAATCGGGAAAGCATCTGTGTCATTTTAGATGTAACCATTATTTAATACTTTGGCTATTCAAAAATAGCAGATCTACAAGCTTATAGCGTGTCTTGTAGATCTGCTATTTTTGAAAAATCGTGAACATTTGAGCAAATCTTTGAATATATATATTTTATTTAAAGCAAAAAGAAAAATTACTCAAATCTTTGCTTTTCTACATGAAAAAGTTTGAGCACCACTGATATAGCAACATACGTCTTTCAGAAAACTGTTGGGATTTAGAAGACATTTTTAGATTTGGCCTCAGGTCTTAACAGTTTAATGTGTGCAGAATTGAAAATCAATGCATTCACAAGAGATCGCTGCTAGCTGGATGCTAAAGATGTGGAGGAGACATGTGGAGGGCCATGTGGAGAAGGTGATTGCCAGTGAAGTCAAGGACAAAACCTTCAACATAAGATTGTGTTTCTGTGCTGTGCCTTGACCATGTGCCAAATTGTTGTTCTAAACCCACCAAGTTAAACCATCTACTTTTGATGCAGAAAGAGGTTTTGTCAACTATCTTTACTCTGTAAATACTCGCTCTCAACACCATACACATCTATTTTACCACCACAGCTGATGAGCCGAGATGCACAACAATAGATTGAGAATTAATTTGAATGACTTGTATGAGATGCCATGACACAAGAGACCAACCATTGACACACAGAAATGGGAATATGATTTTGTTTTTTTGTCATGGTTAAAAATATATTGTCTATAATGCAAGTACTGTACAGTGATATTGAAAGGGGAGTTAGAACAACACTTCCTCACTTTTCCAGCCAACAGTTTACTTTGAAATAGAACAGTAAAATAACTGAAATCCCAGCTAGTTACACAACAGTCTGTTTTCAGGAAGCTGCTGCAAACCTCCTTGAAATTGAGATGATTCTGGAAGCTGCTGCCCAAACAGAAGAATCCCAGCATCAGAAGGTGCATCTATCTGACAGACGTTTGGATCAATGCACCCTCTGCAAATCTGTGTTTGCTGAAGGCTTCCAAGCAGAATTACGGGGGTTTAAGCTAGATTCATACTTTAACATAACGTATATGTGTATGATAACAACATCGTACACCAAATTACCAGACCTACAAGCTCACAACACATTGCATCCGTGATGCGTTGTGAGCTTGTAGGTCGCCTATTTTGCCATTATATGCTGAATCATAAATTCATCATAATCCTGTTGTACTCTCTGCTGCAGTGGGGCTGGGTCCAGAGACAAGCCCACACACTCTGGGAGCAGATAGAAATCTTGCTACACATGCCTTGTGTTTTCAGTTACTCTGTGTACTTAGAGATTCTGTTAGTGTCACACAGTGACCAATTTATTATTCGACTGTTGTTGGCCAGTTCATGTGCTCTTATCTTGCAGCTATAATGCTGCTGTGCTACTGAGCTAACCTGCGTTGTGTTCCTGATTCACTCTGGGCTGGTGAAAAGTTGGTCACAACTGGGACCTGAACATGGGCATGGTGAGACAACTGAGAGCACAACAGGATTAGGACGCCTAAATACACCCCTGTAATTACCCTCTGCGGATTGCTGTTCTGTAGTCAGGCTTTAACTCAGCCTAACTTGCTGCAGGTGTGCCTGTGAGCTGGCAGAGCCACTTCTGCCTCTCCCGCTCGCAGACGGCACCTAGACCACGCCCCCCTGCCACAACCTTCTTCCTGCCACAACCTTCTCTCTTGAACATGCGTAAATGATGGAGAATTACACCAGTTCTGAAGCTCTTTATTTATGTAAAATGCACAGTACCAATGCAGTTCAAATACAAACCTTCAAGTATTGACATTTGAAGTACACTTGAGTTTAAAAAAGGCAAATATAAAGACATGGATAAAAACTTAACATAAAGCCTATTGCACTGACAAATAGCAACGGAAGGCAAATAAGAAGAAAGATTTTAACAAAATGATTAAACTAAAATGACGTTCTGCAATACAAAAGGTACACAAACACACTCCATTATTTCAGCTTGTGTGTGAATGTGGCACAGATTTGTGGCTCAGTGACTGAAGCTAACTGAGTCCCACTCACCTGAGGTGGAACCACTCGATTGCACCGTTTTCATTGTCACACCCCACCACGCTTCAGGCCCTCTGCAAGTGCACCACGGTGTGCTGTTCGAGTGCAGTTAAAGGGACTACACCATGAATTTGAACTTTTTCTTCTTTTTTGTGTATTTTTGGTCTCCCCTACCTCTCTTCTATCCCCAAAAATACCCCAGTTTGAACACTCAGGCTTTCACAGCAAATATGGGGTTTTCTGTAAATTGGTCTCAAAACAGGCAAAACTGATTTGCACCCTGATGTGACGTCACGTCAGGGTACAATACCTCCCGTTTTTCAGTTCCAACCAAAAAAAAAAAATTGGGGCAGAGGTTCTGAATTGGCATCGAGGGAGTGTGTGTGCACAGTTTCGCAGCGAGCGGGCCAACGGTGCCGGAGATTAGGTGGTAACACACGGACAGGACACACACACGGACGGACGGACGGATGGACGGACGGACGGACGGACGGACGGACGGACAGGGGATAAAACATACTCTCTCACCATGCCTTTCGGCCTGGCGGAGACAATGAGTATATCTGAGGCTTGAATTAGGCTCAAACCTTTTGAAAAACGTTTGAGGGACAGAAACAATATGATATTAAATATTATTAAATAATAATAATATTTAACTTCATGGTGTAGAAGCCACAAGCCGCCTTGAGGAAAAACGCATGTGAATGTCCTCTATTTTGTTGAAATAACACTCCTTTGCTTCCCTGTTCAGCTTCTCTCTGTATGGAATGTTGCACTTGATCTTTACCCGAACATTTTTCTCTTGTTTCTGCTCTCTGTGATATTGCTGTGCACGTGCTGAATGAATGTTTACACTTTGGAGACCACGTGACGCTGACCCTATGATGCTGTTTGCCAATTATTTTTGTGAAGTAATGTGTTAATGAATTTGAATGACCTTTGGAAGACACGCCAAGACACACAGATAAAAAAAATTCAATAGCAAAAAAAATGAGGCTTATTATTTCATCATGTCGAACAAACATTTGTATGAATAAAAACATAAAAAATAAAAACAAGGGGGCACGAACAAAACATCCTCATGTCCAGCCAACAGTGAACTTAGAAAACAAGAAAAGTGAGGTAACTGAAATCCCAGTGTATATAGTTTGTTTACACAAAGCTGT
>NC_139945.1:16179374-16226874 GCF_963454915.1 Gymnoscopelus microlampas | reverse complement strand
TCCATGCAGTATAATCCTCAGTGTTAATATATTGAATGTGCAAATGTGTTTTAGTTGTTGTGTTGTTGTTCCATTTGTACTCTCTGAGTTAAAACTGAGACTTTACTGTTCATGCTCTCCTCCCTCTCCTTTCTAACACATTTTATTGACATCATCATCATCATCATCATCAGGACAGACCGTATACAACCACTCCATAACCACTGCTCAACTAGAGCATCTTCTAAATCACTTAATCCTTATGTTCACATGAATATGTAACAGCATCATGTCTTTGCTTTGTCCAATACTTTTTGGTTTTGTCTCTTCTGCTCAGTCTTGTACTTTTATATTTATCATTTGTCCTATTCCCTTTATCATAGGTTTCTATATATATATGTATATATATATATTTTTTTTTAATAAAAAGAATGTTGTGGTTTTTAGTTTTTTGTTCGTCTTGCTTTTAATATTAAATAACTCATATTATATGTAATGTAAACGGTGAGGTTCTCACATAAGCCCCCCTAGGGTTTCTTACCTCCCTTGGAAAGAACTAACATGTCCTGTAAATGTATACAAAAATCAAACTCTATAACGACCCTACATGACCCATGATCATTGTTGCCGTCTTCACCTCGTGAATGGAGGGAATATCGGAATATCTGCAAATTTCCTCCACTTGGACTCAAGGATGAAATGTTTAGAAGTATAGGTGTTCAAATATCAACGGTCAAGGTCAATATGACCTCATGTCTGTCCCAATCTCGTGAATGCAATATCTCAGGAACGCATTGAGTGAATTCCATTATATTTGGTACAAACGTCCCCTTGGACTTCAAGAATGAACCTAGTTGAAGTAGGTGTGCAAAGATCGAAGGTCACAGTCACGTCACAAAACACGTTCATTAAATTGCTTCAATGTTTTCATTCATACAGTATATGAGACAGACACAGATGTCAAGGGTGCATTTCGCCTTTCCGACATGTCGCCTTTCCGACATGTCGCCTTTACGACGTTAACGTTACGAACCCTATACCTAACCCTAACCCTAACCCTAACCGCACGCGGACGCAACTAGTCGGAGTGGCGAGATGTCGGAATGGAAGGAACCCCCCGTAAAGGGCAACCGTTTGGCAGAGGCCAGTGGTGGAACGAAGTAAATGTACTTGCGTACTGTACTTAAGTACATATTCTGAGGATCTGTACTTTACTTGAGTATTAGATTTTTTTAATACTCGTCATTACTCTTACTTGAGTACATTTCCAAGACAAATATTTTACTTTTACCCGAGTACATTTGTAGGAAGGCTGTAAAGTACTGAGTACTTTTAGGTTGGCTGTTTTTTCTTTCTTCCCTAAAATGCATATGGCCACACTTCTGCTCTCACACTAGCCTTGTTTCTCGCTTCCCCCTCCGCTCGCCTCTTTGTTACATCTTGTATGGGTGTTGGGAGTAAAAGTATTTAGTTCTGGTTCCTCAGTCATTTCTATGTTTTTATAGGTGTTCATCAGAGTGCATGCAGTGCAGGTGGTTTCAGAGTTTACTTCTCTGAAACAGGAGTTACAAGGTTCTATAAATTCGTTGTGAAAACATAACAGCAATTAATTGATATAAAAATTCTGAAATGTACTACTTTTACTTTTACTTTTTTAAAAGCATGTACTTTTACTTGTACTTTCAGTATTTTTTTAAAGCAGGTACTTTTGAATACTTAAGTATATTTAAAACCAATGATTTATTTTACTCTTAATTGAGTAACATTTTGACTGAGCTACTTTTACTTGTACTGGAGTTATTTTGACCAGGAGTATCTGTACTTTTACTCAATTACTGGGGTCGAGTACTTTGTCTGCCTCTGGCAGAGGCTTACAACCACGATGCCATATATCTAGCTGTCTGTCCTTCCCCCTGTTTTAACTTCACATATCCATCTGCCTCCTCGTTGCCCCCTCCTCACAGCCACTTGAGCCCTATTTCATGCTTTGACTTACGACAGTACGCATGCCCAAAATAGCAGATCCACAAGCTCACGTCACGACACGCCACATCTCTGTTTTTGAATTTGTTTGAAGATGAATATTTCAGAACATGTTTAAAATGTTTTCGTCTGTAATGACATGCCCAAAATAGGGATGCCAGGTTGAAAGTGGGCAAATCTCCCTCTTTAGCACTCTGGCTGCATGTATCTCCCTTTTCATGTCATCTAATTGCATTTCATGACTCCTCTCCTCTCCTCTCCTCTCCTCTCCTCTCCTCTCCTCTCCTCTCCTCTCCTCTCCTCTCCTCTCCTCAGCTGGAGAAACAAGTACAGAGAATAGACAGAGCAGTGATGAGTTGGGTTTTCCATTTTGGAACCTTCTCCTCTACGAATAGCCAGGAGATTAGAGGAATATTACAGCCTGGGGGTGATGGGTAATTATGCAGGATAGAAGATACACTTGGTTAATCAGGTTTCTCTGTGGCAGTCTCTGTCTTTTATTTCTGCCAGCTGATATCTCTCTCTCTCTCCCCCCCAGGATTTTCACCTGGGTCTTCAATGGGGAGCCAGGTCTCTGCCGCTCATCCAAAGGGGCATCTCCCATGGCCAGCAGACATATTAGGCTCATGAACTGTCAGGGCCAAGCTGTTACAATCACTCTTTCACTTTATATTGCTTTCTACCCATCTCTCTCTTCTTCTCTCTCCAGCTGTCTCTCTCTCTGTGATGTAGGCTGTATGACTGTGTGTGTGTGTGTGTGTGTGTGTGTGTGTGTGTGTGTGTGTGTGTGTGTGTGTGTGTGTGTGTGTGTGTGTGTGTGTGTGTGTGTGTGTGTGTGTGTGTGTGTGTGTGTGTGTGTGTGAAAGTATGATGCATTGTTGTTCCCCTTGAATTCCGGCCATTTCCGGACGTTCCTTTGATATCGTCCTTTGAGCAAGCTGGTGGGCAGTGCCGACAAAGTGTCGGTTTTTCGGATGTGTAGTTCTTTGACAAGTCCTAAGGACAGATCGAGGAATGTATACTACTCAACATGAAAACATGCACGTGCAATATAAAATATTATTCAGCAATATGAAAACATTAGTGTACCTTGACAAAATGAAAGCACCATTACATTATTATGAATAGCATTAGCCACATGAACCCCAGCATGCCCCAGCAACTAAAAGTACTTAAAAGTCATTAAACTGAGTATAAATACTTAAAAGTAACAAACTTAAGTAAAAATACATAAAATGACCTATTTGGAGAAAAATACTTAAAAGTAAGTAATTAAAGTAAGTAAAAAGTAACAAATTTAAGTATAACTACTTAAAGGTTTATAAAATCATAAAAGATACTTCAAAGTAACTAAATAAACCTAAATTGCAAACATACTGTATGGGGCACTACAGCAGTGTTACAGCAGTTTCTAACATTTCAAATGGCCATAACTCGGTGACCATTGCTCTAATCAGCACAAATAGAGTAGTACCGCCTGAATACCAGCGCCCACACATCAAATAGAGTAGTACCGCCTGAATACCGCTGGGTGACCTACCTTCAAGTGGCACTGTTCAGCAGCCTTGAAATGAATGTACAGGGATTTGAGATTGTTCCTCTATCTAACTATATAAATGGCGACCAACTTCCGCACCCTCGGTGTCCACACCCCACAGCTCTGTTATCGACTAAACAACGCACCGCCAGACCACATCTCGCAAACTGAGTCGCCACGGCGGCCGCGCTGAATTTACGCCTCGCGTAGGGGACATCTCACTGCTCACTGCACCTTTTCCACCGCGCAACATAATTAATTCTACTCACCAAATGTCGGACAAAACGGAAGGGGAGCCAGCTTCGTACCGTTTACCGTGCGCACGACCTCATCACCACAACAGCACGCAGCCGCTGCGGGGTTTTTTTCCTTTTTTTCCAAACTTTTTTTTTGGTCACCATTTTCTCCAGGCACCATTTCTGGTGTAACGTCGGGTGTTTCTTTTCACCAGCCAATCACCTTTCACGTTGCCACGTCCGTTGCCACGTCGCGCTGACGTACGCTAAACAAGCGCTGCCGTGCGCACAATGCAAACGAGCCCAAAGGCGCGCAAAAATAAGCCGACCATTGCTTAGACACAAAGTCAGACCTGGCAACGCAGCCTACGCCAATCATGTGTGAGAGATCTACAAGCTATGGGGCAGAGACGCCACCGTATCTTAGCAACAACTACAGCGCTCACTCTCATTGGTCGTGTCACGCTAAGAGCAGTCTCCAGACAATGGCATCGCAGACAGCTTGTTGTTACTGCTGTAGCCATCACAGCCAGTTGCAGCACGACGGACAGGGCGCTGTGATAGCTGCCATGTCGCTAACGCTAACCTGGTTGTCATGCCTGCAGCGGCTGTGCAATCACTTTGTCAACAATGCACGTTCGTGTGGTGAATGTCTATATTGCTGCTCAGTTCGTCCATTGTAGATGGTGTATGTTTGTGTGTGTCTTCTGGAGAACTATGTAACTCCACAGCAACTACAGTAACTAACGTAATGGCAGGACCGCCCCGTGCAACGCATGTTACGCTGCATTATGGTCATGTAGTAATTTCAGATAATTTCGCTCCGATTAAAGCAGTGTTTATCAACCCTTTCACGCCGCCCCCCCCCCCCCCCCCCCCCCCCAAATACACGTACTTGATCTGGGACCCCCCATTCTGTTTGACTCCGTTCCACAAGTACATATTGTGAAAATAGCCGATCTACAAGCTTGAAACGCCTCACGCTGAGAGGCTTTGTAAGCTTGGAGATCGGCTATTTTCTACATGATTGCCTCTTTCTTACATTCTTTGCCAATGTGGCCCATGTTTTCATAGCATAGTTTATTGACTACTTCTGTTGCAGAAATGGCCATTTCCTTTACTTTCAGTTTTTTATTGTCTCCGCCAGGCCGAAAGGCATGGCGCAAGACTATGTTTCACCCCCTGTCCGTCCGTCTGTGATAGCTAATCTCTCACATCGTTGACTTGATCGCAGCAACATAACAGCCCGATGTGGAGAGTCAGTGAGAGCTGGATAAACGACGTAAAATATGTCAAAAGGAGTCTGTACGGCTGTCGATAAATGAACACATGACGTCGGTGGGAGAGGAGATATTGTGTCTTTTGGACAAACAGCAGCGTGGTGCTGATGTTTGTTGTGTGAAGCAGCTTAATGTCAGAGTGTTTGTGTTGGAGCGCCTCAGTGCGGCTGCAGAGTTCATGTGCAACCTCTTCCAGAGAGACACAGACACACTAGAAACTCTGCTGGGGAAAAAAAACACTGCTGGGCATTGACTTTCCTATGGACATTGATCTACACACTGCAGGTATATCTGCTACACACACAACATCAAACTACACACTGCAGGTATGATGCAGCGTTTGCATTACAGCCAGCATGCCAGCGTAGTTCCCATATGGTTTCAAGGTGGGCTAAACCATATGGACCCCATGTCAGCAATGTCAGCGGCATCCACTTCAGTCCCAACTGCGATGCCCATGCAGGCTATAAGTAGCTTCTACCTGGCCCTTAGGTGGGCCCCAACTAGCCATGTTTATGTGGGACCAAGGCGGGTCCTAACTGGGTTTGCCCATGCAGGCTTTAACTGGGTTCTACCTGGGCCCTAGGTGTACCCTAACCAACCACAGTGCAGTGCCCATCGCTCCAATTGTTGTGACGTCAGGGCTCTCAATACTGCACATTGGTGGAGGAGGAGGGGCCGCAGGGCGACCGCACACATCGCTGAACCAATGGTAGCCCACGGATGTTTCCTCTGTGGATTTACAATCTGCCCCTCTATGCCACATATCATCCGCACTACAGGGTCTTCACTGACCCAGCCACGGCCCCACTGACCCTCATGACGCTACGCCACTTAAACGTGCCGCAGCATGCGCTGGGTTGCCAGGTTTGCACAGCCTGCGCCAGAAACAAGCAACCACCTTCATGCAAAAAAAAAAAACACCGAAATGGTCCGCAATGTTCCAGGGGTGTCCCCGCGCGTCCCAACACTCCACAGGGGGTCCGCGGACCATCAGGGGGTCCGCGGACCCCCTGTGGACCCCCTGAAACATAACAAATATTATTTCTTCAAATTTTTTCCTTTTTCAAAAATTTTTTTCCACAGTTTCACTCCGGCGATTTGGGTCCCCCAATATACACACGGCCACGCTGGGCCCCGTGCGCGGCTGGGGTTGAGGGGGGCGTAGCCCCCCGAAACTCTAGTAGTTCATATATAGCTTAGTGAACTCATCAAAGGCACCGCTCACTTCAAAACACTGGGTGTGATTCTTCTTGTTTCATCTGTGACTCCACTCTGGCCACTCCCTCAGACCACAGTCCATTCGCCTCACTTCAGTGCTACCTGCATATCTGTCTGCACTCCCTCGTTCATCAATGCTAACCATCTCACTAGTTGTCATTCCTCTCAGCTTGCCTCTATAAAAAGAAAAGACTAATTCTCTGTATCTCTTCCAGTTTGTGAAAGAGTTTGCTACACTGTTCTCTGTCTGGGCTTCCTAGCTTTGTGTTTGTTCCTGGCATTTCTGAGTCCTGCCTCAGATTTAGTTTTGCCATCCATAGTATGTTTTGACCTTCTCTCTCTCTCTCTCTCTCTCTCTCTCTCTCTCTCTCTCTCTCTCGCCTGTCAGTGGATTTTCATATCACCTAGCTGCTCCCTTGAGCTTGGTTGCTCATGAAATAAACCCTTTGAGTTTGAACTGCTCTGCCTCCACACGTCGGCGTTTGGGTTCTACTGTCCTCCCAGGACAGGGCCTGGGAGATACTATTTGCTATATTAGGATGTATGCTTTTCACCGCCGATGCTATTCAGGATGTTTGTGTATTTTCTTTTTGTTACTTTTGTTTTACATTTCTGGAAATATAGTTGCGCTCGGAAAAACTATTTCACTTTCACTGCATCAACTATTCTAGTGCTATTTATACAGTCCACTGTGGTGGACGTACTTGCACTTTCAGTCTTGCTTTTCTTATGCAAATGTGTATTACTGATTAATGTCTCTACAGCATTGCATGACCTCTTTTCCCACGGATAACAGTTTGTGCGATAATGGCCTGACAAGAATACTTAATTGGGCAAACGTAAGTTTATTATAATGGAAGAAATTATAAAGAATTCATACATACAATAACTTTGGAGCACAAAAACATTTTGCTTTCTGCAATCCTTCCCTAGCATATATATATATATATATATATATATATATATATATATATATATATATGTATATATATATATATATATATATATATATATATATATATATATATATATATATATATATATATATATATATACTGTATATATATATATATATATATATATATATATATATATATATATATATATATATATACTGTATATATATATATATATAAAATCTAACAGATCGGTCTTGATCACATGACTATAGAGATCATGTGTACCGATTTCCGTGAAATTTTGATAAAATCTGAAGGCTTAATATAAAAAAAAATGTTTTACATAAGTCGGCCTCCTGGTGGCGCTATAAAAGGCAGATGTGAAAAATTCATGGCAAAGGTTTTTCCTTGGTCCCTCCCTTCTAGGGAGTTTTACACAGATCGGTGCAGTTATAGGTAAAAACACGAATCGGCCTGTTATAGCGCCAGCATGAGGTTGATTTGAAAAATTTGAAGTGGCATTTCTTCCTCGGCCTAGTGGGAATTTCACGGAAATTGCACACACATTCCCACTGTGTGGGTAGGAAATGTGTACATGATTTGAGGCATTTTGTTCAAAACGGACACACGCATGGACAGACACACGAAATAACGGACTAACAGGGTGCAAAACATACTCTCTCGCCATGCCTTTCAGCCTGGCGGAGACAATAATGATAATAAGGGCAGAACATAATGATAAAAATGTATGTTGGTTCTAGCACACTGGAAGGTTCCTACTTCTAAAAAGAGGCAGGTTATTAAAATTCATAAAAGAGATAAGTTGCTGGGATACTATTTTTTCTAAAATCTTTGATAAAAACGGTAGTTTGGATATTGGTCTAAAATTATTTAAAACTAGGGGATCAAGTGATGGCTTTTTTAAAAGAGGTTGACCAAGGCACTTTTTAGGCTTGTGGGGAAAACGCCAGTGGAGAGGGAGCAGTTAATGATCATTAAGATAGTGGGCCCAACTGTAGCTAAAGTCTCCTTCAGGAATGACGTGGGTAAAATATCTAGCAGGCAAGATGAGATGAGAAATGAGAAATGGTGTCCCTGAGTGTTTCAATTGTAACGGGTTCAAAGGAGGAGAGTTGAAAAAGTGGCTGCTGGTTATCGACCTGATCACTCAGACTCGGAGACAACCCCTGTCTAATTACCTCAATTTTATTTATAAAGTGCTGGAGAAATTCTTCACATTTTTTTGGAGAAGCTTCTAATGACTGAGATGGTGGTGGGTTTATAACAGATTCAATGGATTGAAACAGTATCGTTGACGCCACCCAACGTATTGTAAATGTCCTGGATCGAGGGAAGCTCACATCCGCTGACGTGTTGGACTGTCTTCACGGCCTTCAGCAATGTTTTGCGATTGAGGGCCAGTCAGGATGCTCTCAGTGGTGTCTCTGTAGAAGGCCTGTAAGTCCTTGGGCCCCATGCCAAGCTTTTTCTGTACCCTGAGGTGTAAAAGGTGTTGCTGTGCTTTCTTCACCGCATGGTAACAGGTCTCTCTCAATTCCCTGTTTCCAGCAACCTCTAGTTTTCAGTTGACAGTAGAAAGAGAGCAGAGCATCGCAAATAAAGGCTTTTCCTATCTAACATCCTTTAACCTCTCACTTTTTTTACCATGAGGTACAGAAAGCCAAGGCTAGCCCATTTACATGAGATGCCCTCTGACGTACAGTATTTCCTAGGTTCCCTACTTGAATTACTCAGACCTGTAAAGCACTATGGAAAAAGGTATTATAGCGAAGCACTGACTTCCAGACTGTGTACCTATATGGTTAGACTTTCTTTTTTCCAGGCAATTAGTGAAATTATTTCTCCCCCCCTCCATGTGGCACCTTCTTCTAAGTGTCTTGTGTTGGCCTGGGTAGGAACCTCTCCACGCACCATATGGACATATAATAGTTGATTATAGTTGAGTAGTCTAGGCAATAGCTGAATGCTAGGCCGTCCCCAGAAACCAAATAGCTGAGGGGGAAGAACAAAGATAAGCTAGCTGTGAACTAATTTGATTCATCTGTCTCCCTTATATGTTCCCTTCTATGTTTCAATCATTAAGAGATGCTTTTATGAAAAGTGGGAAAATAAATCCGCCAATCGGAACAGCAGATAACACTAGTAGAAGTTGCACACTAGAAGTATGCAGAATTATCCTTCTGTATGAGGGTCTGCATCAAATATATGTGCAATTGTCACAAAATTATTACAGTCTTAACCAGTGTGATAAGAATAGAATTTTCAAGGTGTATTGCAAAGGTGGTGAGACATTATATATGAGCACACTTTTACTGTTATGACCTGCTGCAAACATGATGCATAGCCAGACACCAGCTTCTGGCAACGTTCCTGAGGAACCTTAGCTCATTCCTCGTTTGTAATGGCCTCCAGTTGACTAATATTTGTGGGTTTGCGTTTTACAACCACCTTCTTCAAATCCCACCAGAGAGTTTCTATGGGGTTCAAGTCAGGAGACTGTGACGGCCACTCTAGAATCTTCCAGGACAATTGCAAATGTAAAGGTATCCACATGGTCCTACGGATGTTTGCAGTGGTAATTTTAAATTGGGTGTTTAGGCCATGTGTCCACCAAAGTGTTTTTCCCCAGCTGAAAACACAAGATGCTATCCTAAAAACGCTTCCAAATGGTCAGAGTTGAAAATATTTAAACTCTGGGCGCAGTGGGCGCCAGACGTGAACATGGCCACACTAATATCACTTTTTTTAGCTTTTCTTTTTTTCTACTGGCATATTCGTTTGGTTTCCAGGCTAAACGCGCAGAACAGGATAGACGCTCAGCGACTTGTCACTCTGCTGGCACAGCGTAGATATGCGGCTCTCAAAATGATAACAATTCAAAACATAAACAGCGCTGGACACAGCTCCTTAGACAAGCCTGTGCCGAATTTAATATTAGTTTTTATATTGAAAACCCGCCCCAATCGCTTTGATTGGTTTAGATGCACAGAGGGAGCATTGAGCTTAGAGCTAAGGAGGATGCTCCAAAAGGTAAAAAAAGGCAATGTCCTCTCTTCAAGAGCCAATTCCCCGACCACATATTATGCCAGATGATAAACTTGATGAATCCTAAGCCTTGTGCCATACAGCTGGTTGGCAACCCTATTCACACACACACAACACAACCTCCCCCCACTCAGGAAATCACAGGACGCTCCACACCTCCAGGCCAGTAGGCTTTTGGCCAATTTCCCATCCCCCACAACACATCCCAAGCCTGACAAGGGCCACACTCTGCACACCCACAATCTTCCAGTAATGGACCACAATTGAGAAGATACCTAGCCCAATTGTTGAGAAAATACCTAGTCAAAGTTTTTGTGTTATTCAACTGTCATCCAGGTGATAAGAAGCGGCCTGCTCACTCCTCATGCATTGAAGGAACCATGAGCTCTATATTCGGGACTCTCCCCAGGCTGGCAGAGGGAGAGTAGGGCCCAGGATTACAGTTTAAGCATTAGACATTATAGCAACAACAATAATAATAATAACTAGAAAAAGTGCTCCTCGGAGCACAACTCTCCGCTGTTGGGAATGTTGGGAATGTTCTATCTGTATAAGTGTCCTATCCGTCCTGTCTGTATAAGTGTCCTATCCCTCCTGTCTGTATAAGTGTCCTATCCGTCCTGTCTATGTAAGTGTCCTATCCGTCCTGTCTGTGTAAGTGTCCTATCCAATTGTTACAGTATCCGCCATTTCTCAACCATTTCGTGATTGTTCCTGTCTTACCTCACTCTTACCAGACTTGTGTTGGGAATGTTGGGAATGTTCTAATTCTTATGTTCTAACTGTCCTATCCATCCTGTCTGTATAAGTGTCCGATCCGTCCTGTCTATCCGTCTGTATAAGTGTCCTATCCGTCTTGTCTGTATAAGTGTCCTATCCGTCCTGTCTATGTAAGTGTCCTATCCCTCCTGTCTGTGTAAGTGTCCTATCCCTCCTGTCTGTATAAGTGTCCTATCCGTCCTGTCTGTATACTGTAAGTGTCCTATCCGTCCTGTCTGTATACTGTAAGTGTCCTATCCGTCCTGTCTGTGTAAGTGTCCTATCCCTCCTGTCTATGTAAGTGTCCTATCCGTCCTGTCTGTGTAAGTGTTCTATCCGTCCTGTCTGTATAAGTGTCCTATCCGTCCTGTCTGTATAAGTGTCCTATCCGTCCTGTCTGTATAAGTGTCCTATCCGTCCTGTCTGTGTACTGTAAGTGTCCTATCCGTCTGTGTAAGTGTCATATCCCTCCTGTCTATATAAGTGTCCTATCTGTCCTATCTGCCAATTATGTATCAGCCATGCAGCCATTTCGTGATGGTTCCTGTCTTACCTCACTTTGACAGTGGCAGTGACACTGTCAAAGTGACGCCATGTATTTATACAGTATTTCACCCTATTGTCACGTGTCACGTGAGGCTTGACCAATCGGTGTGTCATATTTAGAAAGTGAAAACAATACTCTCCTGCGGAGAGTAATAATAAAACAGAATATACAACAAGAACATAATAATAATAATTAAAAAAAAAGAATAGTAGCAGTATTAAGACAGTTCGTCCATTGGTCAAGGTTCCTACTCCTGAAGTCATACATATCTATATCCTGACAACTGGGCCACACTCTGTAACCAGGCAGAACATTTGTTTTTCGTTTTTTTTTTGTTTTGTAACTAACTACTAACTACTAGCTGACTGATTTGTTATATGCCATTCAAAAGCCAGTCATCTGCTAAACCCAGAGGCACACAGAGGGACTGCAGAGGGAGCGCTCGTTTTGGTTCACTTGACAGCCTGCTTCTCTGCATGGGCATCAAACACTTGTGGAGTGATTAACTAGAATTAATCAGATCACAAGCAACAACCACAAACTCACTGGTTGGCTGCTCATTTTGTTTTTCAGATTGGATTACTTTAAACTGCCATGCATGGGTGTTGGAAGTGGGGGGCATTGCTCAAGAATATGTTCTTGTGCCTCAGGGAGTACTTTTATCAAGCTTTACCAGCATGGGAAACTTTCTGAACATTTTGCAATTTCATCCATTAAATAAAGCTAAATTACAGAAATTGATTTGAAGAGCCATCTTTAATAATAACTCAATGTTTATTTAAATGTGAATATCTCTAATATTCTCTAATATCTATCTATAATATTTATGCTTGATTGCAATTAATCACTTAGATTACGGAGTGCATGTGTGTACACTGTATCCACAACACAGGGTGTATTCACAGTCATAATAAAGTGCTAGTGCCTGTGTAACAGCCTGTAGACATGACCCTACATTAGATGTTTCAATCATGGAGGAACAGAAACAGCAGAGTACAACGTTGTGTTTACTAGCACACACACTGCTCACAAGAGCAAGCCTATAACAATGATAATCGACTGGTTCTAAACGGTCCTGACATCACTATGATGATGTCAGATAGTGTCAGACGTCTCCCTATATGGAGCTGCCGATGTTAGTTATGGCCAAATATGGGATCAAGACTTCAGCCCTGGACGTGATGGCTATGTCTATACATGGAGTTTCGGGGACGGGTTCGCTGATGTCAGACTCCGTACAAATGGCACGTTTGGGTCTCTATGACGACTTTGCAGGTCTATTGTCTCCATCTATGGGGATCTCCATATATAGGCTATTGCTGGCAACTTATGCCCTGAATGTTTCCTAAGTATGCCCTGAATGTTCGTAACAAAGCCATAATCAATTTATAGATTACCGAAGTCTGACGTAATTTACCTATCCTACCTGGGTCCCGGTTTTGTTTCCCCATTCTGAATTCTCATAGACGTGTTTAATATCGCGGCATATAAGAACTGTGTTCCAAAAATAAACAAATGAGCCCGGCAGTTTGACTCGTATGGATATGAAGTATCATCTGACGGCGAGAAAATGCTAACGTTGCCGCCACCAGAGGTGGACAGTAACTGAGTAAATTTACTTGAGTACTGTACTTAAGTACATATTCTGAGGATCTGTACTTTACTTGAATATTAGATTTCTTTGATACTATTACTCTTACTCAAGTACATTTCCAAGACAAATATTTTACTTTTACTCGAATTTCTAGGAAGGCTGAAAAGTACAGAGTACTTTTAGGTTGGCTGGTTGTTGTTTTTTTCCCCCTAAAATGCAATTGGCCACACATTGTATTCATCAAAGAAGGAGCCCTATCCAATGTTCCCTGTAGCGTGTGCCCACGCGCACACGGCTGAACGTTGCCGCACACAAGGCCGAACGATGAAAAAAACCGCTGTCGCGCACAGAAGAAAGCATCCACATGTGCTCTACTCAGTCTTTGTCAGTTCAAGCTGCAGGCAGGACGTGTGTGTGTGTGTGTGTGTGTGTGTGTGTGTGTGTGTGTGTGTGTGTGTGTGTGTGTGTGTGTGTGTGTGTGTGTGTGTGTGTGTGTGTGTGTGTGTGTTGATGGGTTCTGTCCGGTGCCATCACCATCGTCTTGACATTCCATCTCAAACTAGTTTCCACTTTGGGAAGACAAGAGAATCTTCTGTCTCTCGTGGTGGGGCAGCCGAGAATTCGAGGATGCAATCTGGGGCAACGGGGGAGGGGGTGGGGCATGGGGGGGTAAATTGGGAGAGACAAGCGGATCGACCCGAGAGGCAGAAAAACAGGAAGCGTGGTGGGGTTCAGAATGAATGGGAGAGCTTTGTGTGAGGAGAATAGGGAAGACAGAGGATGACATTCCTGACAGGGCATTTATGATGCGAGCATGGATTGAAGCAGATAGTAGCGGTGTTTGTATCGTTGTGTCTGTTATAGACCGAAGGCATCCAGCTCCACCATGACCACATGAACCCTATCGTCCACATTCTGGGGGAAAGCATTCTTCAGTGGTGAAATGAGCAGAGCCACCAGCTCTAGCTATAGCTTGTATAGATCGTCTATTTTCGCTGAACAGATTTGGGTTAGAGGAATTAGTTAGCGGACCCAGTATAGAGCCCTGGGGGACCCCGGTAAAAAAAGTATATACAGGGATTAAGTGGTTGGAGGTCAGGGTTTACTGTGTGTCAGCACGGACATTGAAAACATACTGATTTTGACAACAAATTTTGATTTAGTTTTAGTCATAGTCTTTTGAATAAAATTCTGTTTCGTATTAGTCACATTTTAGTCATCTGAAATGTTTTACATTTAGTCTAGTTTTAGTCGACTAATAAATATCATAAGATTTTAGTCGACTAAAATCTACAGTTGATTTACTCGACTAAAATTTACTTTTGGCGGACCGTGATGGCATCGAAATGAGTTTCACTGCATGCCGAAAATAGCCGATCTATAATCTATAATAATCTATAATAGCTCACAACGCGTCGCACTGCGACACGTTGTGTCCCCTAACAGTTTTGTCTAGTTTTTATGCACAACATTTTGGATCCCTTTAGAGAGTTTAAAACTATCAATTTCACCTGAGTTTTGGCTAGCACTAGTATTTAGCACATAGCAGTTACATATGGTACTTTTTTTGCCTTGGATATTCTTGAAAGGCAAAGAGTGACATGTTTTTTAGTTTTTCACCTTGAAAACAATGCATGTGCCTTGAATGGGGAAACGTTTTTTAGAATCACAAAGTGTCCCTGGGCTGGGACCCATTCAAATGACCACTCCTGGGTCCTGGCACCCACTAACTACATTGAAAACCTAACATCACTGCTACTGCTTAGATCAGTGGTTCTCAACCTGTGGGTCGGGTCCCCAGATGACAGTGAAGTGACAATTTAAGGACCTTTAAGACCTTTTTAATACCTAAAGAAAGAAAAGAAAAGAAATGAAAAAAGACCATTCTGCATCAACAGTAATCAACAAACTATACTATTAAAAAAATGGCCATTGGCCAAATTGTCAAATAATATAAGACAGAGGCAAACATTTTGAAAATAGCTGATCTAAAAGCTCACAACGCCTGCGCCTTGCGAGGCATTGTGAGCTTGTAGATCAGGTATTTTCACAGTATTTATCTGTGGTACTGAGTCAAACTAAATGGAATGCCTCAAGTGCTTATCAGGGTGGGGGTCCCCAGTTCAAATATGATTATTTTGGGGGGTCACGGCCTGAAAAGGTTGAGAACCACTGGCTTAGAGTTATTTTGTTGCATTGGAATTGTTGAGGTTTTATTTTATATATTAAAAAATATATAAAATAATAATAATACAATAATAAAATATTTTATTATTTCAGTATTTTTTTGTATTTTAGACAGTATATTTAAATGTAATATTTTGTGGTTATTTGATTATTTTGTGCTGCACCACTAGGCTATAAAGATATTAATTTAGTTTACTCGTTTTGAACCAATGCTGCACTAATTTGACTTGTGATTTAAATAAAAGCCATATAAAGAATTACAGCAATTCATTGATGTGAAAAATAAGAAATGTACATTTACTTTTACTTTTACTTGTACTTAAGTATTTTTAAAAGCATGTACTCTTGAATACCTTACTCTTACTTGAGAAACATTTTGACTGAGCTACTTTTACTTGTAACGGAGTAAATTTAACCAGGTGTACTCTGTACTCTTACTCAAGTACTAGCGTCGAGTACTCCGTCCACCTCTGGCCGCCACTTAATTAATATGTTTATTTGCCGGAAACAAGCTGTATCAAATATGAGTGACTGACTATCGTGAACGATACAGAGCCACCTCCCTGACAATATCGCTGGGACAGTTTGTTTATGGTTGGACCACAATTCTTATATGCCGCGATATTAAACACATATATGGGAATTCAGAATGGGGAAACAAAACCGTGTTGTGGAGAAATCTGGATTGGAACTGAATCCAAAGTTCGAGACAAATAAGGCAGAGACAATTCAAAGTTTCAAGAAGAATGAGTGTTATAATTTGATATCAAATGGAGTTACAAACTCACAATCACAGCATTACAGCACAGATTTCGGAATGACCAGTCAGCAAGAACTCAAAGGACACACTGACATCAATAAATAATTCACTAACCAATAAGTTGACCAGTAGCAGGCACAAAAACCCCACTGTCAATATGAAGCAATACTTTACAATCAGTGTTGGGAAGTAACTAAAGTAATATGTAACTTAAAGTAATATTATTACCTTTTCCCAGTAACTAGTAACGTAACTAATTACTTTCACGTTTTGAGTAATAATATTACCTTTACTTTTTTTCAAAAAGTAACTTATTACTTTTTTTCACGAGCCTCGGTGGTACTCTGGGTTTGTGTGTTTATTTGATCCTGTGTTGTTTTTGGTCCATTGATATAATGATAGACTGGTTGGGATCGAGTTGCTATGCAGGCTGCTTGCTGATCCGGTCTAGAGCGGATACGGAAACGTTGCGCACTTGTCTGTGTGAATTATTATCAGCTGCGGAAGGGCGGGCCGCCCTTAAACCGGAACAAACAGTGTTGCCATGTCTGCTTATTATAAGCGACTTAACCGATGAAGATGTGCCGTAAGCTTGTAGGTCGGCTATTTTCAATATATATATATACTATAGGTCACTGACTGTTTGACGTCTGTTTTCTGTCTGACGCAGATTGTGTCTCATGATGAGTCATTATCTGTTTGAGCCCAGGTGTTTGAATTTGAATATTTTATTAGGCAAAAAATACATTAAATACATTTAAAATACTTGTTTCCATTGAGGTCCTTAGTATTCAATTCATAGTCGTCAAATGGTTTTCATTTAGTCTGTAAGTTATGAATTCATACACTGTAAAAGTCTTAGTGTTAATATAATTCAAATGAGTGTACAATGAGGATTTTACAATGTAGGCTGCAGAAAAGAGAAAAAAAACAACTGCTAATGTTGAAAATGCAAAGTCAGACTTTTGGGGAGAAAGGATGCAAATTACTGGGGGCGAGAAAAAAAAAGTAACTAAAGTAATAAGTAACTAGGTACTTTTGGCAGGGAGTAATAAGTAAAGTAACTACATTACTTTTTAAACAAGTAATATGTAATAAGTAACATATTACTATGTTTTAGTAACTATCCCAACACTGTTTACAATATCCTCCAACACGTGAATGTCTATTTACAGACAACACTTAAACAACACAAACAAAGACACCACCGATTCTTAAAAAACTACTGAACTTATCTGCCATACAACGTACCCAAAACAGATTTCACCATGTGATAGAAATATTTTGATTGATCATAATTTGTCTAGTGTCCTAAACCTGCTTTAAATGTCAAATTAATATAAGGCTGTCATTTTGGCCTAAATTCCGTCATGTACTCTACTCTCCCTATTTTCTCCTGTCTCTGTCTATGCAAGGTCAAACTAGCTACAGGGAGTACAGGCGTTCTGTGACTATCTATTGTTTTGAGAACACTATATCTTGGTGTTCTCCTCCAATGCCTAACCCTTCTCGCAGTGTCACTGAAGTAACCACTGACCCGTGACCGGTCAGACCCGAGGCCAACGTGTTGTTCGAGACATGTGGACGCTGTTTGTTCAAAGATAAACTGTCACACCATCATCATCCTCATCTGACGATGACGTAATCATCACTCTCCACCAATGGCAGGACTACACCTCCGACGGCTGGACGCTCGATGTATCTTCAATGATGTCATATGTTTATGTTAACGGACGCTGTTAAAGACCAGTGCTTTCTCTGTTAAGCGGCAGAGAGAGACGACGACCGATGATGCCTACAATACCTGTGATACTGTAACCTCCCACTCTCTCTGTCTGAGTACAAGATCTTTCATTACATCCAATGGCTGCCTGTGTTCTGAGTCTGGTTTTTCTTTATCGCCCTTTATGAAAATGTTCTACTACTTATATAAATATCTATGTGATGTTTCGCCATGCATCGATATTTATATATATGGTTGATAAGGAAAAAACATACGTATCACCATGTAAGGAAATACTCACTCCGTGGTTGGCTGCAACAGCGAAGAGGCTGCCAGGTTACCCCAAAACTAAGGAGACTATCCTCGATTTTAAGTCAAAATCGCCTGGCCAAGGGGCACCCTCCTTCAACGGCAGCCAAGCACAGCAGAACCAGTCCAACAGTTTCGAGGCGGGACTTCCAAATGTTGTGGAGAAATCTGGATTGGAACTGAATCAAAAGTTCGAGACAAATAAGGCAAAGACAATTCAAAGTTTCAAGAAGAATGAGTGTTATAATTTGATATCAAATGGAGTTACAAACTTACAATCACAGCATTACAGCACAGATTTCGGAATGACCAGTCAGCAAGAACTCAAAGGACACACTGACTGACTCAGGGTTAAATACCCCATTCATCAAAGGAAGCCCCTTCTGTTTACAGACATACCTAGCCAACACCTTTCTTCTGCAACCCCACATAGTAACAAAAGAAAATGCAAATACAGGAGCCAAGGAGTCTACAACAGATTTAGCAAATGCCAGAGAGGAGCACTCAGAGTTACATTAAACTATAATTTTTTTCAAATGTTTACTTAATTTCCAAATTACTTTGACAACCGTGAGCCAGGGGATGAGCGAGCGAAGTCAGGATTTCTGTACTCTATTGTCTGCACCTGTGTAGAATTCCTCCAGCATGTGTAAGAGCACACTCAAGAATATAAATTATGCAACAGTTTAACGCTCCCTCTTGATCACTATTTTGGTCACGTTAATCTTAACATTTTGTGGTGACACTGTGTGTGACCCACCCTGTTCAGTCAATCACCTGCTGGCTACCACATCCGTGCACCTTCGTTAGAGGCGTGCTGAGCGCTTGTGTGTAAATGTGTGTGTGCCTGTGTGGATGCAGTGAAAATCTGGAATGGAATATAATTGATTTGGGCATTCTCTCAATCATCTGGCGGAATTTTTTTAGCGGTGCCAACCGCTCTACATTTGACTTTGTCTCCGTGTCCGTCCGTCCGTCCGTATGTTATGTCCGTCCGGCCGTATGAGCACGACAAAGAAGCAACACATACAAACACACGCACACACACACACACACACACACACACACACACACACACACACACACACACACACACACACACACACACACACACACACACACACACACACACACACACACACACTTGGAGATCGGCTATTCCATCTCTCCTCTCCTTGGCCACACATACCACTGCTTATCAAAGAGGGGTCCAGGGACCCCAGAGTGTCTGTGTGTCCGTCCGTATGTTATGTCTGTCCGTCCGTATGAGCACGGGATGAGCACGGCAAAGAAGCAACACATACAAACACACGCACACACACACACACACACACACACACACACACACACACACACACACACACACACACACACACACACACACACACACACACACACACACACACACACACACACACACACACACACGGACTTGGAGACTGCCTATGCCATCTCTCCTCTCATTGGCCACACGTGCCACTGGTTATCAAAGAGGGGTCCAGGGACCCCCAGCGTATGTTATGTCCGTCCGTCCGTATGAGCACGGGATGAGCACGGCAAAGAAGCAACACATACAAACACACGGACACACACACACACACACACACACACACACACACACACACACACACACACACACACACACACACACACACACACACACACACACACACACACACACACACACACACACACACACACACACGGACTTGGAGACTGCTTATGCCATCTCTCCTCTCATTGGCCACACGTGCCACTGGTTATCAAAGAGGGGTCCAGGGTCCCCCAGAGGTCCCCCCACTGTCTTCCTATTGGCTGGCCTTTAAACAGCTATAACTCCAGTTTGCAGCATGTCACCACATCCAAATTTGGTATGTGGACTTAGACCACCAATAGGGACAAGCATTAATTGCTGAAGCCCCGCCCCCTCTGTCTTCCCATTGGCTGGCCTTTAAACAGCCGTAAGTCCAGTTTGCAGCATGCCACCAAGTCCAAATTTGGTATGTGGACTTAGACCACCAATAGGGACGAACTGTAATTACTTAAGCCCCACCCCCTCTGTCTGCCCATTGGCTGGGCTTTAAACAGCCATTATTCCAGTTTGCAGCATGCAACCAAGTACAAATTTCGTAAGTGGACTCAGACCACCAATAGGGACGAACTGAAATGAGTTAAGCCCCGCCCCAAAGGCACCGCTTCCTTCACACAGGGTGTGATTTTTTTAATATACTGGACTGATACATTTGTTTTCAATGTAAAAAGTGGGATCAAAATGTACCAATTAAATAAGTGGGTAGGACTTGTCCCACCCTGATATACAGTATGGCTCCGACACCCATGTCGCCTTGTCATGTTGCATCTCTTTTGTCCCGATTCAAGTACAAGTTGTAGACTAACAGCAAACATGTCTGTATGGACCTTTTCTTGTTCTTCTGGTGCGCTGGTCTCAAAGTTGGCAGACAGAAGTGACACTTACATCGCATTGCATAGTAACACAAATTCAATCCCTATTAGCAGGGCTGGGCCAAGCCCCCGCACTGACTTGATTGATTGATTGATTGATTGATTGATTGATGTACTTTATTTAGGAAGACATGAGAACAGTACATGACAGTACATAACAGTACATGGAAGTACAAATTCGCAATACAAGGTCTACTAAACTGGATAGCTCAGTTAAGCTATTAGCTTGTTTAAGATGAGATCCCCATGTACACAAATCATGATGACATATAAGAGACAGACAGATATACACACTACTATACAGAATGTCATACAATCAGTTTACAGGTTACTGGTATGAAGAGTGAAAAATATGTACAAAAGAAGAAAGAGAGAGGGGGGTAGGGGGTAGGTTAGGTTAGGACATGGGGTAGGTTAGGACTTGGACAGGGGCCATTTTTGAATTGCAGCCTCCTGAAGGTGCATCTTTAGGGCATTTTTGAAAGTGAGTAGGGTTTTACACTCCTTTACTCCTTTTGGTAGGGCATTCCACATTTTTGATGAATAGCATGAGAACTGGTGCCTTTAAATGGACTCATAGCTGATGTGGACTCAACAAATTCATAGTTTATATTACTTTTCATAAGTGAAACGTTGTGAGAATAGGTTGGTTATTGCCATATACTTATTATGCCTTATTAAACCTTTTGCTCCCATGTGATGACTAACACACAAGTCTCTTTGTACGTCATTTTAACCTATTATCACCATCTATATGCACACCTCGTCCACAATGACAAGTGTCTCAGAATGATTCAACCACAGTGTAATTATCACTTCACAGACAGTAATTATATTGTGTAGCCATGTGATTAGAACATGTCCCATAGGCTTACCCTTGAAGTCAAAGGGTTCAGAAGAACATCCGCATTGGATTTCAAATGGTATTCTGCATTATGAGCAGGGTTTTAACTCTAATTAAAGTTAATTGAATAGTAAATCGTGAGTTTAATGCAGAGAATAGCGTGAGACAGAGCAAGGTGGCTTTTTTGTTGAGATTGTGCTTATTTCCCTGCTGTCCTCCAGAAAGTCTATACAGTCAACAAAAGAGAAGTATTTAAGAATATTTTAATCCAATGAAAAACAATAACACAAAAGCCATGCACAATCAAACAAAGGCAACACAATACAACACAACACCACAACACAGAAGACATGTAAAGATCACCACACAATCCAACACACGAGCACAGCCTTGGGGTATGGTTACACAAACTGTATGCGTCTGAAGGGGAGTAGACAACTCACGGCGATGCGTCGAAAGCACACATTTCCCATGCATGTTGTCTTGCGGATTGTGAGCAGTGTCGCGAAGTGATGTGCATGGAAATTATTTTCTGCTGTGTGTAGTTTGTATGACTTATATTTGAGAGTCGTTGGCTCAATACAAGTGAAAAGCTTGTTAGGTGGTGTCAACCACATATTTCAAGTTCAAAACTCCACCCCTTCGCTACCATGGAATGGAAGTAAACAGGGGGCGGCGCTTCTGTTTCTGTGACTGTGCCCCTACACTGCATCTCTTTGGCCTGACGCGAACAGCGTTTTCCTAGGGAGTTGAAGGCAAGGGGGCAGGGGGGCGGGTGGGGAGAGAGTCAGCGCACAGAAGTCAAAGCACGGGCGGCTGTGTTGTTGACGGACAACGGATGCACGCTTATGAGAAACAACAAAAACTAGAAAAACCAGGTCAGGTAGGTTATTGTGGGGCAGCAATGTTTGGAATTCGCCAATCAGGATGGAATATGAAAAATCGGACGGAACCATCTTGATCACTTGACTATATAGAGATAATGGGTATCGATTTGCATGATGTTTGGACAAAATTTGTAGGAGTAATATAAGAAATCGGCCTCCTGGTGGCGCTACAACAGGGCAATGGTAAAAGGTTGGCATTTGTTCTTCAACGTAGTGCGAATGCGCGTGCAAAGTGTCACCACAATCGGACGCTGCGTTCATGATTTGTGGCATTTTGTTAAAAACGGGCCACTCCTGCAAACTTTATATGTCAATGTTAGCCAATCAGGATGGAATATGAAAAACAAAACAGATCCATCTTGAACACATGACTATAGAGATCATGTGTACTGATTTGCGCGGAATTTGGATACATTCTGAAGGCTTAATATAAAAAAAATGTTTTACATAAGTCGGCCTCCTGGTGGCGCTATGAAAGGCAAATGTGAAAAATGCAGGGCAGATGTTTTTCCTTAGCCCCTAGGGAGTGTGCGTGCAAAGTTTCACGCAGATCGGTGCAGTTATAGTTAAAAACGCAAATCGGCCTTTTATAGCGCCACCATGCTCTGGCATCCAGGGAGTGTGTGTGCACAGTTTGGCTGCGATTAAGCCAACGGTACCGGAGATTAGCTGTACACAGAATGACACACGGACGGACGGACAGACAGGGGGTAAAACATACTCTCGTCATGCCTTTGGTTCTGGCGGAGACAATAAAACCTGGCGAAACAGTTGCGTGCATTAGCCCAAGATGAGGATAAAGGAAACATTCAGTCTAAATGTCCAGTTTGCTAATTCATAACTACTACTACTACTATTGTATTTTGAAACTTTACATTTCTCTAAATATTATAAACTTTCACGACAGCCTAAGTACACATATCATTTATGAAAAGGCTACTATAGGCTACAGTGAAGTCAGACTGAATGACTGTGTCGGGGACCGAGTTGGTCGGAAGGAGAGACACAGGGAAACTTGGTTGTTGGTTTAAAATAATATTCTTTTTTGTCTTTATTTTTCTTTCTTTTTGTGCTTCGTTTCAAAATCATGTTTTAACAGATAACCAAAAATAAATGTGCTCAAAATAAATTAAATCAAACCAAATAACTTAACAGAAACTGGACTGAACAACACAACTGAACTGAAAACTGAACTAACCAGAATGACACAGGAGGTGTCATTCCCATATAGGGACGGGTCAGACCACTGTTAATACAAAAGGGGGAAAAGACAAAGACTACCATTGGAACACCCTCTAATAACTCCTGCCCCACCCCATGGTGCAGAGGGACTGTGGTGCAGTTTTGCAGATCTGGAGCAGCTGATCCCCATTCCTTTGGCCAGCCCATCATGTCCATTTCTACACGGCCGGAAGCGGAAGGCCTACAAATTCACGCCAGCGCCGAGACAGCACCGCTACTCGAGGTCCTTTAGAACGATGAACTGCAGCTCTCAATGCAATCTCTATGAGAGACATTGTAAAATACCGTAATTTCACTGGTTAACTACTGAAGCTGTAGCAATTTTTTTTTTGTTCTATTAAAGTGTCCCATTTGTTTAATTTATCCTTTTTAATGTCCCATATCTGCCATCTCGATATACTACCCACAATATACTATAATATACTCCATCAGTATGTCAAAACCGCTAGCATCGGAGATCTAGAGTTTAAGTGGTCGCATGGTATATACGTCACGGACGCATCCCATGAGGTTTTCAATACCCAGAAAACTGGTGAAAGTGGCCGTTATCAAGATGTTTTGGTTATTATCTCTGGAGCAGAAGGTCCAATCTGCTCAGTTCAAAGCTTGTTGGATGCATGACTCTGAGGACATTAAGCACGCATTGACACCTTTTCGGGTTATTTGTTTTTTTTTAGGGGAGGCGAGATCTTAGTTGGGCAGGCGACCGCCTGTCCTGCCTCTACAGTGGGTACGCCACTGGTCGCCGCTCGGCGTTCGTTAAGACAGTGATGTCACTGAAATGCGACAACTTGTCTGTCTGCCGTCTCGCCTCTGCTGTGTTAACATTATGGGTAACTCGGCCTAGGCCGTGGCGTCGCGGTCTAGGCACCCTGGTTGAAAATAGCAGCGTGCCGCGGGTTCGCGTCCCGTTCCCGACGGCCTTTGCTGCATGTCTCCCCCCATCTCTCTCCCCATTCTTCCTGTCGTCATACTTTCACTGTCCCTCTCCAATAAAGCAATAAAATGCCAAAAACAAATCTTAAAAAAAAACAAAAAAAAAACATTATGGGTAACTCGTTAAAGTGGCAAATTAAATGTGAAACACATCTATTAAGAAAACAAGAAGATACTCCATACATTTGGAAACATATTTTTATTTAAATCAATATCGTCTCCAGTTAATGTAGGAATATTTTAAAAGTAGGCTAATTCTCATATCCTCTCATAGGGATTGCATTGGCAGCTGCAGTTCATCGTTCTAACGGACCTCGAGTAGCGGCGCTATCTCAAAAGTGGGCGTGAATTTGTAGGCCTACCGCTTCTGGCCGTGTGTCTCTATGTCAGCAGCCTCCCACAGAACTGGGGTGCGTTCGGAAATACAGCACTGAGCACATTGGCCAATACAAAGTAATAGGCGAGTGCACTGCGGTGCGCAATTTCCGAACGCACCCCTGGTAACTCAAAGAAAACTCAGTCAAAAGGAATCACCAAACAATATAGGCTCAATGTGTGGCTGCCATCACAGACTGAAACGTTTTTTTCTTTTTTTACTCTCTTGGTGTGGGGATTATCTGGCACATGTATGTCTATGTATCTGTTATGAAAGAGACATTGTTTCATGAGTGAAACGACTATAGTCCTTGGGAAACCTTAAACCATAAACCTATGTAGGCCTACATCTAAATGAGTTGCCATATTTACATTTCCTTGCAAATTACAAATCCTTATAAGCTATATATTTCTTGGATGCATAGTAGCTGAAACTCCACAAGATATTCCTCTACACTTATTTAGTGAGAACATTGCTCTAGGCTCTCTGACACCTTTGTCTCCCGTTAACCTCAACCTGTGAAACCCACTGGTAATGTTCACAGTAAAATATTCAGCGTTAATTAAAGTTAAATCAACACTGAGGATTTGCTGTGCATGGAGAAGGCCCTGTTGCAACGCCATGAACGTCATCCACAGGAAGGTACGAGGGGGGACCGAGTATAGTACACTGTCCTTGCATGCAAAACAGCTTCCCAAAAATAGACTGGGATGTCTCACCTACCAGACACAGAGTGTCTGGGTTGGAAATTCCAGATACACACTCAGGAGCTAGGTGTCCAACTCACAGGCTCATTTCAAAATAGGTGTAGTTACTTAGTTAAGGTGCAGTAAGTGATATTGTTTGTTATAATAAGTTAAAACAATTAAGTCATTGTAAGTAACAGGGATCTGTTTAGCAAACAGAAAATAACATTTTAGGTCATCAGGAGAGAGAACTCATACAAGATAAACAAGTTAAATTGGAAGAGATGACACAAAGGAGTGAGCAGTTAGTCTCTCCTGATTGGCTGAAATTGTCGACCCACCTTCAAATGTATTTTCTGTTTATGAAAGAGCTGGACAGACGGGGAGACCACTGTTACTGAACAAACAGTCTATAGCAATGATTAGGCTACTGTCAGAATAGAGCTTTAACTTTTTAACAAAAAAAAATAAAATGTTTTAACCTAGAAATCTCACTTACAGCACCTTTAAGCAAGTTGATAACCTTGTGAGCTTGTAGATCGTCCGTGTTGGGAAGCAAGGCGGGGGAGGGTGATCTCTGTCACTGCACTAGCTATTCCATAGGTTTACTGAAGTAAAAGTATCAATACTGCAATGTAGAAATACTCTGTTCGGAGTCCGGAATAAAAAATGTACTTGAGTAAAAGTACACAAGTATTGGTATAAAAATGTACTTAAAGTACCAAAAGTAGAAAGTATACTCTTTATGCAGAATGTCCCATTTCACAAGTTTTCAAATGTATAAAATATCTAAAAACCTTTAGAAAGTAGCATATGTACAAGCTCACAATGCGTCGCAATGTGAGATCGGCTATTTTCAAATGCCGGAAATGCATATAGGGCTGAAGTGAATAATGTATGTTTTGTAATAATAATACAAATCTACAAAGTAACTAGTAACTACAGTTCTTAAATCATTGTAGTGGAGTAAAAGTATAATATTTGTCTCTGAGATGTAGTGGAGCAGAAATAAAAGTACAGACAATTGGAAATAAATCAGAAAGTAAAACCTCAAAATTGTACTTAAGAACAGCACTTGAGTAAATGTACTTTACACACAGTCAGGGTGAAAAGAAATGGCTGGCGATGTCACGTGCATGACAGGAGACACATGGTTGTCTACAACCTCCTCTAGACCAAACAGTGGGCGTTAGGAACTATACAGATGGTGGGAAATTGGCAAAATGACTAAATTGGGAGAAGAAGGAAAGAGGAAAAAATAGATGAAAGAAACACAGGGTTAGTCTGCTGTCACCCAATAATGTGAGAGGACAGCATGGTCCTCAGCTAAAGGCAGAGGCCGAGATCTCTTTGGGCCTTTGGCACAGAGCTATCCATCTCGCTCAGCCTCTGAATGAGGCTGTAATGGAACTATCAGCACGACATAAAGGAGAGACTAAGAGAGAGAGAGAGAGAGAGAGAGAGAGAGAGAGAGAGAGAGAGAGAGAGAGAGAGAGAGAGAGAGAGAGAGAGAGAGAGAGAGAGAGAGAGAGAGAGAGAGAGAGAGAGTGGGTGGGGTTACTAATAGGGCTCAGTTTGGATCAGGTTGGTTGTGTGTGTGTGTGTGTGTGTGTGTGTGTGTGTGTGTGTGTGTGTGTGTGTGTGTGTGTGTGTGTGTGTGTGTGTGTGTGTGTGTGTGTGTGTGTGTGTGTGTGTGTGTGTGTGTGTGTGTGTACACCTGTGTGCATATAAGGTGTGTATTGGTGGATGCAGTACATGCATCTGCAAGCGGCCATATCCAGAAAGCCATATAGGGTGGCATTCTGAGAGGGGTATTGTGCCTAGAAATAAAGATGAATGAATTTGTTCATTAATGGACCATTTTCAAAATGATTTATTATTTTATTATCAATGGTGACATTTGGGTGTCTCTTGCTCATTTGCATGCCATGTTACTGTGTGGGTCAAACCTTGTTGGAGTGGGCGCCCTGATTCTTGTAAGGTAGACATGGTAGAAAAGTATGAGATGGGGAAGGAGCTTGCATACAGTATATATATATATATATATATATATATATATATATATATATATATATATATATATATATATATATATATATATATATATATATATATATATATATATACAGTACGTTGCAGTATTGATACTTTTACTTAAGTAAAACATTTGTGTACTTTTTCCACCACTGACTGCACCCACTTTGAGAAAACCTGCCATAGAAGCCAGGTTTAATATAGGCTCTATGCACAGCAGCCATATTATCACTTCCTTCACAGGTGTTACCAATTATACTAATGAAGGCTCTGTTCCATTTAGTGTAGCACAGTGGTGTCCACAATCCCCATTGAGAGTGTAGTACAAATGGAACCAAATGGACCCTTACGGGTCCATTCTGTTCCATTTCTACACTCTCAGAGTTACACACCTGTAAGGGGCCATTTGGAAGCCCATGAGGGTCCCTGGACCCCAACTGTAGACCCACTGGTGTAACAGAGTCAGAGTGTTTCCAGTGGGCCAACATGCACAATATCAGCACCCTGACTCTGTTTGACCAGAATGGAACAGAGCCTTCATTAGTATCATTGGTAACACCTGTGAATGTCTTCATAATATGGCTGCTGTGAATAGAGCTAATTGCTCCACACTCCCTATGAAGCAGGGGGGGAGGGGAGGGGCGGGGCTATTTGAACCACAAATTATCGGGCCCGCCCCCTCTCTCACAAATACACCGACCGACAAACACACTCACAGACACTCAGCTCTGCAATGTTTCGAAGTAAAAAGAGTGAACTAAACAACTCATAATGTTTACCAGGGTGGTAAAAAAAAGCTGCTAAAACCAGACCGTGGAAACACAATGAATTATCTCCAACCGACAAAAACTTAGGTGAGTTTCTACAGTAGCTCTGAAACATGACTCGAGTCATACCATGACAGTCATGGAACCACTTGTTCCTGGTTTGAGATTTTTTTTTTTTTTTACATTTACAACAATCACATCTACATTAACGTTCCGATTTCAAATATAAAGTGCTGACCCTCAAGCTACTGATGTAACAAGTTGGGGCGCGCTGTACTCGTATCTTCCGTATTGTTCAATAAAACGCATTTTTAATCCGATCGGCGGCCATTTTAGTTTTTATTTGTAATATATCAGAGTGCAATACACCTCCCAGCCGATAGGGGCGCGTAGTTGAAAGCATTGGAGAAAATGGCTGGTGATCGGATTTAAAAGCTTTTTATTGAACAATACGGACGATACGGATACTTAGACCAGTGCACTTTAACTGGTTACATCCATGGCTTGGGGGTCATATATTTGAAATGTGAACGTTTATGTAGATGTACGGCTTGTAAATGTCAAAAATTCGCAAACCAGGAACAAGTTCCATGACGCTTGTGACAGACGAGCGTCATGTGAAACATGGCCATTCTACAGGTGTGATAGCTTAGCTAATTAGCTGTTCAGCATTAAGGAATTGATGGAATTGTGTGTAGTTTCACTTTGATGTTCCTTTGGAAAAGCAACAACTAGTAAGGATGAAGAGCTATGTTGTGTGATGTTTGTGAAGGGAATATGTTGTATTATTGAGCTGTGTTTGTTTGTGATGCTGAGACATTTAGAGGTAGTGAGGAAGACGTGTGCTGGCAGTGATGATGAGATACATTATGGATGTTTCAATGGGCTCTATGAGCAGAAGCCATACTGAAATAAATTGGGCCTCTTCCTTACTTCCTTTTACAGGTGTTACCAATGATACTAATTAAGGCTCTTTTCCATTCTGGTCAAACAGAGTCAGGGTGCTGATAGTGTGTTTGATGGCTCACTGGAGACACTCTGCTACACCATTGGGTCTCAAAGTGTTCTTGAGGGGGGTTCCAGATGGCCCCTTATATATCTGTAACTCTGAGAGTGTACACATACAACCAAATGGACACTCACTGGTTCATTTGAACACTCAGAGTTATGGGAGTCCTTGAAATTAAAAGAACCACTGTGCTACACTGAATGAAACAGAGCCTTCATTAGAATCATTGGTAACACCTGTGAAGAAAGTAAGTCAGGGGCCCAATTAATATGGATACTATGCCGTGGTGGAAAAAGTACTCAATGTGTTTACTTAAGTAAAAGTCTCTATACTGAAATGTAGAACTACTCTTGTTACAAGTAAAAGTCTGGAATTCAAAATGTACTTGAGTAAATGCACTTAGTTACTTTACACCACTGCTACTGTGCATAGAGCCTATTTGTATCCAGGTGGACTGTTCAGCGTTGTTTTGTTGATGCCGCCAGTATGTCATGTTTCTAATGTAATGTAGTTGTGTATTTGGTAGTGCAAGACCGCCAAGGTTCTTTGATCTCTAAGAATGCTTTACATCATTGGTTCTCTTCCCATTGGTACTTAAGGGGATACCAGGGGGTCCCCAGCTAAATAATTTATAGGAACCAAATGGACCCTTATGGGTCTGTAACTCTGAGACCCTAACGGGTCCATTTGGTTCCATTTGTACACTCTCAGAGTTACATTAACATTGATTTTACAATATAAATTGGGGTCCCAGAGATAGAAATACCATTAATTGGGGGTCCGTAGCCTAATGCATGTCAAACAGGGGGGTCTTTAAATTACAATGATTGAGAATCACTGCTAGAGCCGTAAAAATCTTCTCTTATGGGGGTCCCTGGCTTATCTTTTCAAATGGGGGTCCGTGGGCTAATAAGTGTCAATTTGGGGGTCCTTGACAGGAAAAAGTTTGAGAACCACTGCTTTACATAACCGTGGGGACTTTTATTTTGTTCCAAATAAAATAAGTAATAAATTGATCTAGCATATTGAAATAGGATTTTGGTATGCAAACTGGAATAGACTGGAATAAGTGAATGCATTTTGCATATATATATATATATATATATATATATATATATATATATATATATATATATATATATATATATATATATATATATATATATATATATATATATATAGTTATAGTAAAATTGTGTCGCAGATTAAAGTTTTTCCATGGGTTTCATCGATAGATTCATTGACTATCAGTGTTGTGTGAATGAATGGTAGACATTTAACCACTTAAACCGTCAACACTTTGTAAACTTGACCTTTGGCTCTGTACTTGATTTGCTCCTTTTTCCCAAAACCACTTTGCCATCTGCTATTTTCGACTAATGTTCCCCTCAGCATAGGGATGCTATATAAGTTTGATTAGATAAACTATGCTGTGTACAGGATACAGTATACGTATATATCTGGTATTTATCTGGCTCTCGGTCACTTGAATTAATGTTTGTTTGTTTGTTTCTCAGAGTGGAGACGGACTGTGCCGAGGTTGCGCCATAAATGCCCAGAAGACTGAGGTTCTCACCTGCAGTATAACACCCTCCCAGAACATCCACCTCTAATGACGACGCAGAGGTGATCTGGTGAAGCTAGCCAGATGTACGTAGGCCTGTCACAATTCTTACATAATCGTCTGATTGCAATTATTTGAGATAATGGCAATTCTTTTGCATAATCGTTGAAGTATTATTATTTGTATGACAATTAATCGTCAACTTAAATTTGTAATCATGACAGCCCTGGACGGACCGACGGAGGATGGAGATGACGGGATACGCCACTGGAAGGCTCAACCCGAGGATGCCCTAGAGATCGAGAGCTTGGAGATCTCTCTCTATCCACGGATTTGTCTGCATGGGGCGGGGGGGATTCCTCTGCGGCGCTGGCCCTGGTCTGCCTGCGGTGGTCTCCATCCGGTGTATCGATCGCTGATTTATCACATAATTCCACTTCAGTGTGTTTTGTGCACACGACAGTGTGTCACGACAGTGTGTATGTGTCTTCGTTGATGCATAAATCCACGACAGTGCGTTCTGTGCTTTTGTATCCACCTCGATGTTAAACACCGGTTGGTTTCCGCCGCCGAAAGACCCAGGTCGGCCAGGGGTTTCCTCTGAAGACGGCTCAAAGTAAGGAACCTCTTTAGGGCTGTCACCATTATGACGTTGAACTTGGCGATAAATTGTCGCTCAAATAATTGCGATTTAACTATTTAATTGCGTCTTACTGACATTTTGAATAAAACTTTGTCTGGCTTTTTTTAGGCTTCGTAAACAAAAGACGAGCTACACGCTTAAAACGCATCACGTCGTGATGCGTTTTCAGCGTGTAGTTCGGCTATTTCCACAATTTTTTGAAAATGTTTAAAAAATATATGAACATTTTTCAACATGGAAACGATTATGACTATGATACCCAAAAAAGTATTGCGGTTATCTCAAATACTTGCGATTATGTAATAATAATTGTGACGGTCCTACCTGGTCATTTTTCCTTTTCCTTTGCTGGATGCTGCAGTTGCTTTATGCTGCAGTTTGTTGGATGATGTTTGTGAATACAGCTATGCTGTTCGTGTTGGATGCCGTTTGGGTCGTACGTGTGATGATGTGGTGAAAGATTTTTGCTCTTTTTTTCAGGTTTGAAGGCTGACGTTGAATCTATGACTGTGTTGGTAGTGTAGTTTTTGTTTTCATCTGCCTCTGCAAATCCAGGCTGTACCTGGTCATTTTGAAAAGGTCCATAAGACCTTGTTCATTTGTAAGGTCACTGTTTGGTAGGTACCAAAAGGACACTGTTTGGTAGGTCCCAAAAGTCACTTTTTGGTAGGTACCAAAGGTCACTTTTTTCTGGCTGGGTTGGGGGGAACTGTGTAAATCCAGGCCTGGACCTGGTCATCTTAAAGGTGTGTGTGGGGGGGGGGGGGGTCACACGATCATCAATTTCAAACCAATGGAGCAACTATTTTTTTGTTTCTCGCCCACCTGAGTTACATCACGGCAAGGTAACTATACAATGCAAACATCTAGCAAAGTTATTTCATGATATTTTATGAACAATCTAATAATGAGCATTTTTCTTTTTTTTGTTTGGTAGCTTTATTTTTTCAGAAGGAGAAGCCAGTCCGGTACACTTCGGTGAAAAAGAGAAGGCACGTCCCCCGATGTATTCGCTATGGGGTCGGGTGAAGGCCAACAGGAAGCCCGACCCCAGATGACCCCGATCTTCAACGCGGAGCAGCTCTGTTGTGCACAGCGGCCACTCGATCCTGTAGGTTTACACTCTATAACACTCGAAGGATCAGACCCTTCCTCACCCAGGAGTCAGCCCAGCTCCTTATCCAGCCATCAGTCATATCAAAACTTGACTATTATAACTCTCTCCTTGCTGGCCTCCTGGCATGTGCACTTAAGCCTCTCCAAATGATCCAGAATGGAACTTTTGGTCTTCAACCAGCCAAAAAGGGTCACATGTCTTCATCTTCTCCTCTCCCTCTATTGGCTCCCAGTTACTGCCTCGCACAGAGTACAAAACACTGACATTGGCCTACAAAGCAACCAAAGGTATGGCACCCCATATCTTCAAAGCCTGATCCAACCCTACAACCGCCCCCCCCCCCCCCCCCCCCCCCCCCGCTCTCTCAGATCAGCTAACACAGGGAAGCGGTCAGAACCTTCGCTAAAACATCCAGGACAACGCTCCACACGTCCCATACTCTTCTCCCTTCTGGCTCCCAAACTATGGAATGAACTCCCCATTGCAATTAGAACTGCAGACTCACTCTCAACCTTCTGCCATAATCTGAAGACTCACCTCTTCAGACTCCACCTAAGCCTGTAGCACTTGCCCTAGCCTTGACGACCTTGCAGGCTTATGCAAAGGCTAAAATGTAACTTCGATAGGATGTTATGTAATCAGATGGTAATTGTTGACCTGGCATCCTATAGAGTGTATAGTTTCAATGTACATGCTGATGATAGGTCCTTGGTTTACGTATGTATTAATTACGTTTATGTATTAATCGCTCTGGATTAAGCATCTGCAAAATGCCTACATTTTAAAGCTCCTTCCTCCACCACCTCCTTCCACCACCACCACCTTTTACCACCCTCCTTCCACCACCTTCTACCACAATTTACAATCTAGACATTTAGCAGACGCTCTTAATCCAGAGTGATTTACAGTAAGCAAGGACAACACAAGATAATGCATCAAATGCATCGAAATGGTAATCTAATAATAAAGTAATAAATAAGTAAACTAATAATCTAATAATAAAGTAATACATAAGTAAACCAATAAACTAATACATAAGTAAACCAAGAACCTATCATCAGCCTATACATTGAACCTATACACACTATAGGATGCCAGGTCAACAATGACCTGGCATCAGTCTACATAACATCTAACATTTTAGCATTTGCATAATCCTGCAAGGTTGTCAAGGCTAGGGCAAGTGCTACGGGCTGAGGTGGAGTCTGAAGATGTGAGTCTTCAGATTAGGGCAGAAGATTGGGAGTGAGTCTGCAGTTCTAACTGCAATGGGGAGTTAATTCCATAGGTTGGGAGCCAGAAGGGAGAAGAGTCTGGGACGTGTGGAGTGTTGTCCTGGATGTTTTAGAGAAGGTTCTGACAGCTTCCCTGTGTTAGCTGATCTGACAGAGTGGGAGGGGTTGTAGGGTTGGATCAGGCTTTGAAGATATGGGGGTGCCATACCTTTGGTTGCTTTGTAGGCCAATGTCAGTGTTTTGTACTCTGTGCGGGCAGTAACTGGGAGCCAATGCAGGGAGCAGAGAAGGGGGAGACATGTGCTAAGTTTGGCTGGTTGAAGACCAAGCGTGCTGTGGCATTCTGGATCATTTGGAGAGACTAAAGTGCACATGCCGGGAGTCCGGTAAGGACAGAGTTACCATAGTCCAGTTTTGATATGACTGATGTCCGGATAAGGAGCTGGGCTGACTCCTGGGTGAGGAAGGGTCTGATCCTTCGAATGTTATAGAGTGTAAACCTACAGGATTGAGTGGCCGCTGTGATAGTGGCTCTTGAATGAGAGCTGACTGTCCAGGACAACACCAAGGTTCTTGGCTGTTGGAACCAAAGTTACCAGGGCGTTGTCTATAGAAATGGTTAGATCTTGCATGGGGCAGGACTTAGCTAGGAAGAAGTGAAGTTCAGTCTTGTCTGGGTTCAGCTTGAGGTGGTGTGAAGACATCCACTGTGAGAAGTCAGCCAGACATGCAGTGATGCACTCTTCCACCTGTTTGGCAGACGTGGGGGAAGGATGGAAACATTTGAGTGTTATCGGCATAGCAGTGATAAGATAGATTGTGCACAGAGATAACAGCGCCAAGAGATTTAGTGTACAAGGAGAAAATGAGGGGGCCAAGTACAGATAGCTGGGGGACACCGGTTCGGAGGGTGCGGGGAGAGGAGAGCAAATCTTTCCAAGAAACCTGGTAGGTCTGGCCAGTTAGGTAGGAGGAGAACCCAGCTGGTGGTTCACTGTGCCAAATGCTGCTGATGGGTCTAGAAGAATCAGGACTGCAGAGTGGGAGGCAGCCTGGGCAGCATGTAGTGCTTCTGTGACTACAAGGAGTGCAGTTTCCGTAGAGTGGGCCGGTTTGAATCCTGACTGGTTGGGATCAACAGGTTGTTCTCTGAGAGATGGAGAGAAAGCTGGTTGGAAACGACACGTTGAGAGAGAATGGAGGGGTTTAGGGACCTCAGGTTACGTCAAGTGGTGACGGTCTGCGGGTGAGTAGGTTTAGAAAGAGAGAGGGAGAAGGTTATGAAGTGATGGTCAGAGTTATTTAGGGAGGTAACAGAGAGGTTAGAGGGAGAGCAAGCTCTGGAGAACACAAGGTCCTACACACCCTCCTTCCACCACCACCTACCACCCTCCTTCCACCACCCCCTCTTTCCTCCACCACCACCTCCTTCTACCAATCTCCTTCTACCACCCTCCTTCCACCACCCTCCTACCACCACCTACCTCTATCACCCTCCTTCTACCACCTACCTCTATCACCCTCCTTCTACCACCTACCTCTATCACCCTCCTTCTACCACCACCACCACCACCACCTCCTTCATCCACCTCCTTCCAGGTCTCACTTCTGTTTGTAATACATGTTTCCTGTTTGTTTGTAATTCATGTTTGTTTGTAATACATGTTTCATGTTTGTTGTTTGTAATGCATGTTTCATGTTTGTTTGTAATGCATGTTTCATGTTTGTTTGTAATACATGTTTCATATCTGTTTGTAAGTCATGTTTGTTTGTAATACATGTTTCATGTTTGTTTGTAATACATGTTTCTTGTTTGTAATGCATGTTTCATGTTTGTTTGTAATGCATGTTTCATGTTTGTTTGTAATACATGTTTCATATCTGTTTGTAATTCATGTTTGTTTGTAATATATGTTTCATGTTTGTTTGTTTGTAATGTATGTTTCATGTTGTCTCGTCAGAGTTAGTCTTGTCCTGTCCCCACTCTCGGCCTGCACCTTGTCGTGGTGAGTGGGCTTTGAACCAAGACAGGCCATTTAACCCATTAAAACCTAGTGGTGTAAAGTAAGTACAAATCTGAGGAATTCTTACTTTACCGGAGTATTTTCAATACTTCTACTCCACTACATCTCAGAGGCAAATATTATACTTTTACTCCATTACATTTATTTGAAGACTTGAGTTACTAGTTGTAGCCCTATGTATACATTTCGGCCATTTGAAAATCGATCTACGAGCTACGAGCTTGTAGATTTGCTATTTTCAAGTTATTTTTTTACATTTGAAAAATTGTGAAATGGAACATTCTACATAATGAGAACTTGGTACTTTAGGTACATTTGTATACCAATACTTTTGTACTTTTACTCAAGTAAATTCTGAATTTCTGACTTTTACTTGTAACAGAGTATATCTACATTGCAGTATTGGTACTTTTACTTAAAGGGATATTTCACTTTCAAAAAAACTTTTGGTCTTTATCGTCTACTCAGGCCTTTGTGAGTCCCCCAGACAGTTTTTAAGTTGCTCGATTCAGTATTTAGACATTTGATATCCATTTTATCAGACATGCCCCCCTTCCTATACAAACCCATTGTAACTTCAAACTCCATTGTAACCATGTTAGATTCATTGAAAACACCCGTCCTTGGTTCTGGGGTCTCACCCTGCCCTCCTAATGCATGAGGGGGCCGTGTTTTTCCGATTAATTTTTTCATTTATTTTATAATTTTTATTTTTTATTTTTTTCATTTCCCAATTTTTTTTTTTTTTTAAATAAATGAAAAAAGAAATTGTAAAAACACGGCCCCCTCATTAGGAGGGCAGGATGAGTCACCAAAACCAAGGACGGGTGTTTTTGATGAATCTAACATGATTAAAATAGAGTTTGAAGTTACAATGGTTTGTATAGGAAGGGGGCATTTCTGATAAAATGTATATCAAATATCTATTTACTGAATCGAGCAACTTAAAAACTGTCTGGGGGGTTCACAAAGGCCTGAGTAGACGATAAAATGACCAAGGTTTTTTTTAAAGTGAAATATCCCTTTAAGTAAAAAAGAGTACTTTGTCCACATTTTAGATTTTAGCTATATACTGTATGTATATAAAGGCCCAAGTTTTTCAGAAACTATTAGGATTTAGAACAGTGGTTTAGAAACATACATGTATGCATGCATGCATACACACACACTAGGGCTTTCACCAACTAGTCGACTAGTATAACCACTAGTCGACCTTGTTGGTACTAGTCGAATAGTTGATCAAATAAATTGCCATTGTTTTAATGCCATTACTACTATTATTATTATTATTATCCTCCTGCCTTTATTTTTATCAAAAGGGGGTCAAAAGTATGCCCAATAATAGGCTATTATTGGGCAATAACCCCCTTTTGAGGATCCTTGGAGACACTGCTGTGCTGCTGTGCCAGAAGCGCTTCCCTTGAAATGGCATAGAAATAAAGGAAGGAGGATAATAACAATAGTAATGGCATTAAAACAATGGCAAAAAAAAAACTACCACTGGGTCAAATTAGTCGACCAGTAAAAATCTCTAGTCGTGAAAGCCCTATTTGTGGATAGCCTAAGGTTTGGTCTTGATGAGCTGGACCCACCTGTGACCTTCAAGCTAAAGTTCAAATGAAACAAACAGCGACCGCTCATCACAACGTGTACTCAAATAGTTTAGACTCATTTCCAGACGTCCCACTGATAAGAACCAGTATGCGCGCTTACACGCAGGCCCGAGCACTCATTAGACGTAATGTAAAAGTGGTCACAGCACTCATGCAAATCGTGCCCATCGTAACTACATTTTAGAGGATACCTAGTATGGGTGTATTTATTTATTCTCTATTTTGCGTTTACAGGAATTAATTAAAAATCTAATTTTAGGGACCTTTGATATAAAAAAAACACACAAAAGTAGATCTCATTATGACCACAGGTATACTCTAACATTCACACTCTCAGAGAGAGTGAACGTTAATGTGGTTTCTTCAACCTGTAAATGAGTCAAAGAGGTAAAAGACACTGGTATGGCACTTCTGGTTCACTAGGATGGGGTTCAACTCCCTGCGGTGTCCTGCTGATTGCATTTACAGGTTAAAGGTGTATTTATATAAACCAGTATAATCATCACACAAGTCAAGCCATAAAGCTCGTGTCAGGCTTTCCACCACGTAATGAAATGCACAGCCATTCATGTCGCTGCTAACTAACCTGATCCTAGGTCAGCCTAAAACATCGCACAAGTTAAAGAGCAAGACCGCTTTGGTAGAGGTTTGGGTTGTGTAGTTTTTGGTCATCTACTATGGTCGGAGTTGTTCATGTACTATCTGATTTTTTACTTAGTTACTTGGTTGGTTATGCAGGACTGAAGTTACTGTACTGTATTCATTTGCTGTGATGTGTTTCACTGTGAAGCCCATGTTCTTGTGAGATCAGACAGCCTGTGCATTAGCATAACCTGTTTTGGCTTGGTACATTAGATCAATTCACTTCAAGATCCCCTCCCCCCTTACCTCAAATGTCTGGAAGTGTGGGGCAACACATATGAGAGTAACACCATTCCTTTGGTTATTTACAAAGAGGATTTCAGAGCACATACTAACAGACTTTTTATTTTATCAGGTTTGTTGAAAATAATGGATTTAATTGAGCTACGAACATTATTAGTCGTGTACAAAGCGAAATGCAGAGGGTTGCCAAAACAGTTACAGAAGTTATTTAATTTGAACTCGCAGGAAGAGGCCAACAGAAGAGATGATTTTAAAAATCTGTTTGCTCGAACAACATTAAAACAAATGTGTATCTCTGTTACAGGTATACAATTATGGAATTCGCAAAGCAAGGAGTTGAAGAGTTGTACAACAGTGTTTCAGTTTAAGAGAGTGTTCAAAAGGGGGAAAATGATCAAGTATGAATTGGATGGTTAAGCTTCATTTTTTTGGTCATTGTTGTTGTTGTTGTTAAGTTTTTTTGTTTGTTTTTTAGTTCTGGTTAAATTTTGTGTGATTTTCTCATGCTCTCGTTCTTTGTTCTCTCATTTCTTTTCCGTTTAGTTTTCTCCTTTTAGTTTTAGTTTTTGATGAATCATGATGTACTGGTTGGTAGGATATTTGATGATTTTAATGGTAGAAAGGGGCAGGTATAAATAAGATTTATCTTCTAACTGCTCCTTTTCAGTTATGGAATATGTAAAAAAAAAAATATGAATGTGATCATGTAAACCATAATTGAAATAAATAAAATGAAATGAAAATCTCCCTCTCTCTCTTACCATCTACATTAGCTTTTGGTACTTTAAGTATATTTTGATGCCAATACCTTTGTACTTTTACTCAAGTAACATAGCACTGGTCCAGCTGGAAGGGTTACATGGCGGCTTTCCGACATGTCGCCTTTCCGACGTTAACGAACCCTATACCTAACCCTCACCCTAACCCTAACCGCACGCGGAAGCCACTAGTCGGAGTGGCGAGATGTCGGCATGGAAGACGGTACCAGCTGGAAGTGAGATGCCCCATTCTGTGTGTAGTGTCTAGTCATCACATACAGCCATCTTGTCAACTGAACTGGTAGTCTAGTGGTTATTGAGATGTTTCTCAAAGGTGAGAGGACCGGGTACGAATCCCGCTTGGGTTCCATAGAACCTTGGGGGGGAAAATGATGAAGTGTTTTCTTTTTACTGTACTGGAGTATTAGTGCACTTTTACTTCTACTCCATTACACCTGCAAAGGCAAATAGTGTATGCTCTGAGGAAGGCTCATAGCCGAAATGCGTAAGCGTTCACTTTATTGGTGTGCCAATAAAAAAGTGGAAATGTGAGTAATTTGTCCTCCATTTAATTGACATTTTTGGATGTGCTACCTTTTTGGATTTTTTTTTAAATTCCTTTTTTGATATGTATACTGACTTTGGGTCTAGCACTCCACTGAGAAAACCCATTGTTGATGCGCAACCTCTTTTTCTTATTTAGTGTACTTGTACTCCACTACTACAATTATTTGAAAACTTTAGTTACTTTGCAGATATAAATTGTTATATAATAAAACATACATATTAACCACTTTAGCCCTATTTTATACCACAGCCATTTGAAAATAGCCGATCTACAAGCTAGATTGGCTACTTTCAAACATTGTAGTACTTTAGCTTTTGGTACTTTACGTATATTTTGATGCCAATACCTTTGTACTTTTACTCAAGTAACATAGCACTGGTTCAGCTGGAAGTGAGATGCCCCATTCTGTGTGTAGTGTCTTGGGATCACATACAGCCATCATGTCAACTGAACTGGTAGTCTAGTGATTAGTGAGATGTTTCTCAAAAGTGAGAGGACCGGGTAAGAATCCCGCTTGGGTTCCATAGAACCTTGGGGAAAATGATGAAGTGTTTTCTTTTTACTGTACTGGAGTATTAGTGCACTTTTATTTCTACTCCACTACACCTGCAAAGGCAAATAGTGTACTTTTACTCCACTACTACAATTATTTGAAAACTAGTTACTTTGCAGATATAAATTGTTATATAATAAAACATACATATTAACCACTTTAGCCCTATTTTATACCACAGCCATTTGAAAATAGACGATCTACAAGCTAGATCGGCTACTTTCAAACATTGTAGAACTTTAGCTTTTGGTAAGTATATTTAAAAATAAGTAAATATAAAAATAGAGTATTTTTATATTGTGGTATTGCTACTTTTACTTAAGTAAAATGTCTGTGCACTTCTTCCACCATGAAACACAGTTGTGTTTAAAGAAATAATTGCTTTTCAACTCATCCTAAGGACTCATTCCCTTATTTTCTATGTTTACAAAAAATAAAAATAACATTCACTTTTTTTTTTTTTAAACTTAATTTTTGTCCCACGATTTTGTAACCCTTTTTTCACCCGGTGCCAATTTGCTAAGTGATCCTGGGCACTACACTCCCCCCACCAGCCTAGGGAGGCCAGGGCCGAGCTCATGCCTCCTTCAATGCATGAGAGCCAACTGACCTTCTTGTCACCCGACAGGGAGGAGTTTCCCTGGTAGGACGTAGCGCGTGGAAGGAGCACGTTATTCCAACCAGTTCCCTTCCCCTCCATCAGGCGCCCCAGCTGACCAGGGGGAGGCAGTATAGTGACCAGGATTACTACATGTTTTTGTGAGGGTATTAACTACCCTAGGAGACATGGGGAGAACATGCAAACTCCACACAGAGTAGGCCCTTTCGCCAACCCCCACCTAGGGTATGGGCGCTGATGACGCGGAGGAGAAAACACGCCCCCAGCGCCCACAGCGTCCCCGGCGGGAATCGAACCCAGGACCTTCTAGCTGTGAGGCGACAGCGCTACCGACTGCGCCACCGTGCCCCCTAACGTTCACTTTTAAATGCATTCACCCTTGCTAATAATGTACTGTAGGGTTCATGGACTCACATGCGCCACATGGTGGCCGATCAGCCACACTACACCTTAAAAAAAGGTGTCAAATGTGGCACCACCAAGTAGTAGTGGCGCCTCTGTGGTACCACAGAGGCACTCAGATGGTATTACTGCCATTATCAAGTGCTAACCACTGTGTCACCCAGAGGAACATCAGTTTGTAATGGTTTGATCACAATTTTTTGACTTCTGTGTTTGTGCCCAACTCTACAGGGGAGAGATCTATCAAAAGGATCCCTGGCTAATAAGCCCAAATATGCCTTAGTACATTATGATTGTTCTCTATAACTAAAATGTAAAATTAAAAACACCTTAAATATTTTATTTATTTTATAAATAGTTAATATTTGACTCAATAGGGGCAATGCCCGTCGCAAGTTGATGATGTCATTGTCTCCGCCAGGCCGAAGGCATGGCGAGAGAGTATGTTTTACCCTCCGTCCGTCCTTCCGTCCGTCCGTGTGTCCGTGTGTGTGTGTGTGTGTGTCCTGTCTATGTGTTACCAGCTAATCTCCGGCACCGTTGGTCTGTTCGCTCCGAAACTGTGCACACACACTCCCTGGATGCCAATTCAGAACCTCTGCCCCAAATTTTTCACATGGGCCTGTTATAGCGCCACCAGGAGGCCGATTTGTGCAAAACATTTTTTTTTACATTACTCCTACAGATTTTATCCAAATATCATGCAAATCGGTACACAGTATCTCTATAGTCATGTGATCAACATGGATCTGTCCGATTTCCCATATTCCATCCTGATTGCCTATGGTTGGCTTCCAAAGTTTGCAGGATTGGTCCCTTTTGAACAAAATGCCTCAAACTATGCATGCAGCTTGCGATTTCCGTGAAATTTCACACACACATTCCCACTAGGCCGAGGAAGAAATGCCACCCTTTTCACATTGGCCTGTTATAGCGCCACCAGCAGGTCTAATTTAGCAAAACACATTTTTGGAACAAAATGCCTCAAATCATGAATGCAGTGTCTGATTGCCGTGAAAGACCTAAGAATAAATGGCACCCTTTTCACATTGGCCTATTATAGCGCCACCAGGAGGCCAGAATAACGTACCTGACCTGGCGGAGACCTGTGCTCCGAGGAGCACTTTTTCTAGTTTGTCCATGTTGTCCTATGGAATTTATGGAATGCATGCGAAAATAAAAAACAACTGGGAAAAACAACTTAATACTTCTGGTTAATATGAGCATCAAATCAATATTTTAAATGTTTTTTTTGCATATGCATTCCATAAATTCCATAGGGCTGGACCACACATGGACAAATTACATCATCAACTTGCGATGGGCGTTGCCCCTCTTGAGTAAAAGATGAACTGTTTCTAAAATAAATACAATATTTTAAGGTGTTTTAAAAAATATAATTTAGTTAAAGGGGGCAATTATAATATGTATTAAGGCATATTTGGCTTAGGGATCCCTTTAAAGGGGCCCAGCCTGTGGAAGCTCTAGTTTATGTTCTCTATATGGGTGGGACTGGATACATGATTGATGGGTGATGATGATGCTGTGACACAATAATTAGGATTGCTTAGGTTTTGCACAGCTTCCTGTGGCTATGTACTGTATATACATGAGAGTAATTGCCTCTCTTCATGCAGTGAAGGGCCCTTGCATGACAATCTCAGTTCACAGTTGTGTGTCAAAACACAAGAATAGAGGTCTACAAACTTTTAGAGAGTTGTGCTCAGAATGTGTCTCCACTTATTTGTTTGGAACACTAAATCATCACAATAAAAGCTATTATCACAATCACAATACATTGTTGTTGCTCCATTGTTGACCATGACAATGTGGTTTTGTGAGGGAAAGTGATTTTACCCCCGGAAATATTCTGTCCAGTAGATAAATGACCTGTATGGCTGCCTGTTATTTGTTTACAAATGTTGGTTCGCTTAACCTTCTTCCAGTGTTTGGCTCAAATCTGACCAATTATTTACAACGTTATGCGTACTGAATCATAAATACAGTTTTTCATATGTTTGCCTAAAGACCAATGTTTACCTCCACACTACGCTTTTGAACATATACAATTATTGATGACCACTTTCACTGAATTTTTAGTGGTTTATTCAACTTTGTCACACCTTGTTCCCGGTCTAAAATGACCGCCAAAGGACATTCATGGGAAAGTCTATATTATGTTCAGCTAGCAGATGAAAATATGACTAGCATCAATAGTTTTATTATCGATCCCCATCTCTCTCTGCCGTTTGGGTTTGGTGATTTCTCTCCGCTCCCCCAGGTACAGGGCCGAGGGGCTATCGATTCACCACCCCGGCCTGGGGGGGTTCACCCGGGCTATATTTTTGGGCACACCTCCAGCAGCCACGTCACCGTATTGTCATTCACAGACAGCAGGCAATGCATCCCATTGGGAGCCCGATACATGCTCCAAAAGTAATCCGCCCATCTTGCCGCACTGAGGTTATATTCCCTGCATTGCTGCAGGAGTTCCTGTGTGGCAGGATAGGTGTCTCGACTTGAGGTGCCGGGGAGGCTCAGTTGAGCCTTTCATGGAGCAGGTGGTTTGGCTCCATGGCCCGGCATGCCAGACGAGCTGTGGCTCCTTTGCGGCAAATCCCGATCCCGATATAACTTTTTGATGCCCCAAGCATTACCACAAGCACAGTATATAGTGTGTTTACCACTTGTAGAAGACACACAGCTTAGAAAGGTGTGAGGTGTTGAATCACTTAAACCCTATATATACTTAATTGACTCTGTCAAAAACTGCTGATTTATATCTTCACAGCGCGTTCTGAGCTTGTGGATCAGCTATTTTTGCCAAATGTTTGTCTATTTTAGCCAAATGTTCGCCCATTATGACATGCCCAGAAGGGTTCATGTGGTTAAAAAAGGTGTTTAACATAATGTGGTGCTTATTTATGATTTTCTTTTGTGTTAACATAAGTACATTTAAAACAGATCGGTCAAATTTGGCCACAAACACTGTAGTAAGGGGGAGCAATGAACTCTGGAGAAAGGTTAACACAGGACTGTGTGAACATTACATGGTTCTATTGAAAAATGCAACAAAGCAGCACTTTGCCCTTGAATCAGACCAAAGTTAGAACACTTTAGATGTGAAAGTCTTGTTTCTCTTTCCATAATCGACTGCTAGACGGTCTGTCTCACTGCTTTTATTGTCTCCGCCAGGAGACTATGTTTTCACTTTCCGTCCCCCCCCCCGTCCCCCTCGGCCAAGCTAACATTGGTCAAGCCTCACGTGACACGTGACAATACGTTGAAAGAGTGTGCTCTGATTGGCTAGTGAGACGCATGACGTATAGCGGCCTATAAATAGATGTGTCAGACAGGTAAGACAGGAATAATCACGAAATGGCTGAGAAATGGCGGAGCAATACATTATGTAGACACACTGGTGTCACACTTGCCTATAGAAATGGGCTTTCAACATGTACAGCGCTGACACAGTTAGTTGATGAATGTCTAATGAATGCAGATACTAAGAGACTAGTGGGGTGTATATTGTTGGATTTTAGTGCTGCGTTTGATATCATAGATCACAATCTGCTGCTTGACAAACTTTCTTGTTATGGTTTTACACCATCTGCGGTAGGGTGGAAAAAGCTATTTGTCCAACAGATCGCAGAGGGTATTCTATAATGGAAGTCTCTCAGATGTTAAACATATTCATTGTGGAATTCCACAGGGGAGCTGTTTGGGTCCTTTGTTGTTCACCATATTTACAAATGCCACTGGTCTTAGACAGGGCCAATATAGCCATGTATTCTGACGATACCACTTTATATATGTCTGCTACAAATGTAGAAGACCTGTCTGTAGCTCTTAACAAGGAACTACAATGCATATCAGAGTGGGTGGTGAACAATAAGATGATCCTGAACATCTCAAAGACAAAATCAATTGTATTTGGATCACAGTATATGCTAAAGTCAAAACCCAAACTGAATCTATATTTGAGGGAGTTAGAAATTGAGCAGGTAGATGAAGTAAAACTACTGGGTGTAACGTTAGACAGTCATCTAACATGGTCTACTCATATTGACAATATAACGAAGAAAATGGGAGGGGGTCTGTCCATGATAAGGAGATGTGCTGAGTTTTTAACTCCAACATCGGCTGTCCAGGTTATCCAGGCAGTCATATCCCATCTTGACTACTGTCCAGTTGTGTGGTCCAATGCAGCTAAAAAGGATCAGCATAAATTACAAATAGCCCAGAACAAGGCAGCTCGCCTTGCCCTTAATTGTAATATTAGATCTAATACACTATTAATTCATTAGAATCTGTCATGGCTGTTGGTGGAGCAAAGACTAACTGCCAGTCTGGCTGTATTTTTTAGGAACATTTGTTTAAATAAAAAAACAAATTGCCTATATAAAAATATTCATTATACCTGTGATAGACACCAATATAATACAAGACATGTAGCAATGGGTCGATTCACAGCACCCAAGCCAAAAACGAATGCAATGAAGAATACAGTCATGTACAGGGCAATGACCTTCTGGAACTCTCTACCAGTATGCATCACAGAAATTAAGGATAAAAGGCATTTTAAGAAAAGACTAAAGCACTTTCTTATAATGTCATTTTAATTGTGTATATTTCAATGTACCATCAAGTATTTTTATATTGATATTTGTAAACATGTTCTTTTTTTAATAATTGTTTTGTAAATTGTATGTTAATTGCTCTGTGTGGACCCCAGGAAGAATAGCTGTTGCCATGTGCAACAGCTAATGGGGATCCAAAATAAAATCAAAATCAAATCAAATCACAATACGTATAGCTTAGACAGGATTAATCAAGAACAGTACTTTCCAGTCACAGTTGATGACACAGTGCAACTAACTCGTATTATGCAAACTGAAGAAGCTAATCATTGTCTGCAAACTGATGAAGAAGCAAAGGCGCAACGCCTATCATCGAAGTTCCAATCTTGGAATAAATTCCAATATTTGCTGGCGGAGACTTGTGCTCCGAGGAGCACATTTTCTAGTTCTCTGTGCAGTCTCTCTCTCTCTCTCTCTCTCTGTCTCTCTCTCTCTCTCTCTCTCTCTCTCCCTTTCTGAACTCTGCACGTGCGTGCTACACTTCCACTGCTTGATGTTGAGTGAGTCTGTGTGTGTGTGTGTGTGTGTGTGTGTGTGTGTGTGTGTGTGTGTGTGTGTGTGTGTGTGTGTGTGTGTGTGTGTGTGTGTGCGCGTGCGTGCGTGCGTGCGTGCGTGCGTGTGTGTTGGCACACCTTATGGTTCCACTTTGCTTCCCCCTCCTCATGATGAGTCTGAAACAAACAGACAACGCAAAGAGGTTTGTGTGAGGATAGAGGCAGGTAGAGAGATAGACAGAGGAAAGAGAGGGGAGAGGAGAGGGGAGAGGGGGAGCAGAAACAATTCAGAGAGGAGAGGGATTTGACAGCATAACCGAGGAAGAGGAGATTGTGTGCGTGTGCGTGTGCGTGTGCGCGTGTGCGTGCGTGCGTGCGTGCGTGCGTGCGTGCGTGTGTGTGTGTGTGTGTGTGTGTGTGTGTGTGTGAACAAAGAGAGAGATAGAGAAAGAAGGGGAAGAAGAGGGAGTGAGGCAGGGAAGACAATTAGACAGGGAAAGAAAAGGCAGAGTGGTCAAGGGATAGAATGACACAGAGGCAGATGGAGGGACTGACTCATTGATTGACGCTTTTATTGTCAAAATGAACAATTCATGCATGAAGACAGTATTTGTACACATCTTTCAAAAGGATAAAACACAACAAAGCTTGAGAGCTTAGTGCCATGTGTTGTGGGGACGTGTGAGAGATACAGAGATAATGTGTACAAGTGGTGCACACTCGGAGTTAACCCATTAAGACCTGAGGCCGATTCTACAAATCATCTCTGACGTGTCCAAAACTGTTACTTTTCAGGAATCAAATTCAAAAACAGCAAAAGTACCAGATCTGCAAGCTCAGAACACGTCTCTTCGCGCCGCATTTCGAGCTTGTAGATCTGCTTCTTTTGATACTTTTGTGTGACTCTGTAGTGTGATCAAGTAGGGCATTCATTTATGAAAAAGAGGTTTTGTAAAATGACATCTAAATATATATACATAGGTAAAATCTAAAATGCCCTCTAAATATACCTACTATATATATAACTAAAATCTAAAATGACACAGACGCTTTTCCATTTT
>NC_139945.1:16171874-16174374 GCF_963454915.1 Gymnoscopelus microlampas | reverse complement strand
CCACAACCTCTGTGGTGGTGGGCAGGGACTTTACCACTGTGCCACCCTAGCGCATTCCTTTGAGTTTAAGTCTGTGAACTGAGTGTCACGTGGATCATCATGTGAAAGTCTTCTTTCTCTCTCTCTCTCTCACTCTGCAAGTGTACCACCTTCTTCTGCACAAACTGGAGTTTGCTTAAATATTTTTTGTGACATTCGACAACAACTAACCTTGCCTTTGATGCATAATATGGGTAAAATTGGGAAGTGTCCCTACACAAAGCACCCTGACAAAGAGCTCCACCCACTTATATAAAGATACAGCCCCCAGAAGTGCAGTTGCCGTCGCCTGGTGGTCAAATCTGAGATTGCAGGACTTCTGGATTGAAAACGCTACTGCGTGTGCGTCTACCGTTTGAAACACTAGTACGCCTGCTCTATTGGCTCCAATATTGGAGCCAATCCAGGTAGTAGATACTTCCGGGTGCTTCATGCACTTGTGAGCAACTTTCATTGAAATCAATTGGTGGAGGTAGGCCAGCCCGCCCTCTAGATATATTCTAACTCTATGGTATAGGACCTGAATGCAGATGAGGCAGGCAAGGTTCAAAAACAAGGTTCAAAGTATGTATTAAAGTTAGCTGAGGTCCCAAAAAGAGGCACACAAGGGCAGGCTTAATATCAAACTTAAAGCCTTACACAACCAAACACAGGTATTATCAACTGACAGACACACACACGCACACGCACACGCACGCACGCACGCACGCACGCGCGCGCGCGCACACACACACACACACACACACACACACACACACACACACACACACACACACACACACACACACACACACACACACACACACACACACACACACACACACACAGACAATCAGCACTGGATAGGCTGGGGCAACAGGACACAGGTGAGTAATGGCAAACACGAGTAGACAGGAAGCACAAGAACACTGCTACACAATAAGATACAAAACACATGGGGAATTACAGACTAACAGAACTACAATACCTACACACTAAATACATAAACATAGAGCTACAGAAACTAACAAATAACATGACTATAAACACCTAAACATACAGGAAATAAGAACAGAAGAGAAATGTCACAAAACACAAAACCCTTCAGCCAATGTCCAGTGGCTGAGGGGTACAGTATATAAACATACACCAACACATCTGTACACCCCGGGCGCCTAACTTTGATTTGGGGTGGGGGGGGTGGGGCACACTTTTAGATCCAGTAACGTGACACATAATCTCTCAAGAACAGATTCTGCCCTGCGGTGGAATCTGTCGGAGGGGTTCGTCATAACGTGTGCGCATTGGCTACAAGTGGGCATGCCTTCAGATCAGGAAGCGGGCCGCGCTTTACCCAATCCAATATAGTGGGCGGGATTCACGTGTCCATCCACCCTTCCCCCCTCGAAACTAGCCGAAACTAATTTAACAATAGCGTCCTCGGAGCAGACAAAACCACGGAAAGATATTCACATTTTAACTTACTCTTTCATCATAGAAACAAGTGGGCTTATAACCAAAACCATCCATGTTCTCTGGGAGAAGTGGTGTTAGTGTTCCGTGTAGAAATATTGTTAGTGGGAATGAAAACGTAGTCGCACCAACCGGAAGTGATGCGCTGAAGGCAGACATGAAACCGGAGTTTCCCTGCGCACTGGTCTTCCATTTTCCTCCCGCCAGACCCCACAGAAAATATCAGAAAACAGAGGTCGCTGTTTTTCATTTTCTGTGGGGTCTGGCTACGCGAGACTACGTGACACATAACATATCCATACCTACAACATAACAACAACACTCAGATAATACTTTATTTAAACATTACCTATAATGTATAAACAAATCCTCCACTGGCGCATTAGATGTGAGTCAAGAGGAATCAAGTAGGCTGGACTGACAACCACATTCCAATCCCTCACATTCCTGCCTGCTCACTTACTCGCTCCGGCATATCGTGTTATATTTAGATGCTGCAGTATTTCTCATATATGAGCTGTTTGACATGCATTCTAGCCCATTCTAACCATGCACAACAAACACCACAATTGTATAAATAAAAATCAACCCTTTATTTAATTTGTTGCTTCAGTAGCTTTGATCACTGTTATTCAGAATGATATATACTGTATCAGGGGTATTCAAGAGAAAAAAAGGTCCGGTAGGTCAAATTACACATCTAGCCCACTCATGTCTATATTTATATAACTACAACTAAAGTAGATGACTGTATGCCCCCATTCAGGTGCCTATGCTGTACACTACATATAGAGATATGCATATACATATTGTAGGAGCCAGTTCTTTATATTCAATATTATTTAATTATTGCCCTTGTATTGTGGTGTGTATGGCTGCAGTGTGCTCAGTCCCCAGCAGGTCTCCCTTATAAGGACTTGTGCGTCATGCTAGGGGCGTGACAGACTGAAAAGCACACAGTCTTTAGACCTTGTTGGCGTGCAGGAGATTTAATTTAAATCTATTATTT
>NC_139945.1:16131874-16169374 GCF_963454915.1 Gymnoscopelus microlampas | reverse complement strand
CAAGACTTGCATTGAGTGGCTAAACAATCAGACTTTAAATAGGCATTATAAAGGACTTTATATTCAGCAGGACAGGGGAAATTGCTTTTTAAGCGTGTGTGTGTGTGTGTGTGTGTGCGTGCGTGCGCGCGAGCATGGGCCAATCTGTGTAAATCTCTCTCAGTTTAAATGCGTGTTCATGTAGGAGAGAGAAAGCAAACACATGCATTGATACTGTATGAGTAAAGCAGATTGGGGAGGGCCCATTCACTGGACAGTTTCAGGGGTCCAGCTACAGTTTTTCATGTGTGCAGCCTGACAATATAGTCTATTCATTGAAGCCACTATTGGTTTAATGTTATTTTGTATGTGCAGTACTTGATTTGATGGTATTTACATGTCCTTTCATAATGTCTTTCTTTTGAGTTTTAATGCCGAATGTTTTGTGTAAAGCATTTTGGAATTGACTTGAAATGTGCTATACAAATAAACCTGCCTTGCCTATAATCTATTGTTACAGTAATGTATTCAGAGAAAATGCCTTGCCTGTGCCTCCACAAGTGCCCGACAGCTGAGTTAATTTAACGTACCTATTATATTCAAACCATAACCCTGGCCCCAGAGCCATATCAGCTGACTGCGAAACAAAATCTCAAATTAACTCCAGGTGACTCTCTCTGATAACTGCACAATGGAGAATTTGATGTGTATATTGTGAGAAGAATGTATGCATATTTATGACACATTCACAACGCTATGACTGTGCCTCACAACAAACTAATCTACTCTACCTGTGTGGACATTAATATAATATACTAAACACATTATTCCTCTATTACACTTTGAGCACTCATGAAACAAAACAGGCACCTGATACTGGAACCTATTTTTAGAGCAAAGTGCCGACCTGTTCCCAAGTCAAATTACACCTTTGTCAGAAGCACAACTCTCCAATGCCATCAACCAACAGGAGTGAAGCAGAGGCGGGACCAGACTATGGCAATTTAGCCAGTATCCTCTTGTCAGCTTTTCATCTAGCAAACATGGAGCAATAATGCAACTGTTCCAGCTCGAGTACTGTACAGGTCAGAGCTAAACGCTGAAAGGCTGTCAGTTAGAGCTCGTCGGGTTAGGTATGTAACCCGAAATACCCGGGTCCCGACCCGTACCCGGCTTGGTCACGGGTCCATTCACAAGATGTGACTCCGGGTCCGGGTCGGAGCCGGTACAGTCCGTCTCGGGTCTCGGTTCGGTCACGGGTCCATTCAAAAGATGTGACTCCGGGTCCGGGTCGGAGCCGGTACAGTCCGTCTCGGGTCTCGGTTCTCCGACTGTGAAATGGACGGTTCCACTAATACCCGAGTTGACCCGGTGAGCGGGTTTCTCGGGGCTCAGACTGTGAAATGCACGGTTCCATTAATACCCGAGTGGAGGGAGGGAGGTCGGTCGCTCAGAAGACAGACTGGCAGTGACGCAGTCAATGACTGGCTGCTATTTATATTATCATATCACTACATAATGTTATATCATTGACCTAAATGGCGATATATTAACAAGGATAGGATGATTAAAACATATTTATGTCTGTATTAGCCTTGATGATCGTCTTTCTTGACCGAAGGCTCTGTCTGTATTAGGAACAATTTGGACAGGGGTGGAAAACTTTAGAACTTTAGTGGCGCATTACTTTACCTGAGTTACATCTTCTGATAGTTGTACTTGAATGTTGACATGAGATAATAATCCTGTTTAGTGTTTCACTACCACGAGCAAAGACTACAGCGCATATTAACGGCGCTGATCAACACACACGTTGAAAAGCTAGGACAAAGATACCAAGGATTCGACAGTGATGTCACTATGCAACAAGGAAGTAAGGAAGTAGCGACGGACGCTACGCCATGTTCGAAGTTGTTTTAAAGATAGCAACTTTAGCAAGGATTCGTCGGCGATGACATCACCGACGAATCCTTGGACATATTTTACCCACTCATTTATATACACCAGTTATATCAAATATTGTCGATTAACGTAACGCTTTGGTTAATGGTTAAAATGGTAAAATAATCAAGTTAATATCAACATGTTGTTACTCAAAGCACAATGGAAACTCCAAATCCAATTATAATGTTAAACAACATTAAATGTGGTTTAACATTAGAAATTAAAGTGGATTATAGTTGGCAATGAAGAAGGATTACAAACATATTGAACGTGGATTTATTTTTGTATAGCTGTCCAATGAGCATTGACTGGGATTATACATCATAATCATGGAGGCTATACATTTATAGGTAAGAAAATATGAAACAAGTCTTATTTAACGCTGGACAACTTGTACTAATGACGTTGGCAAGTTAATTTTGCGTTCGGGTTTTTCGGAGGCTCGGGTTATGTACGGGTTCGGCTCTTGTATGTCACGGTTCTATACGGGTCGGTTCCCGACAGCTCTCGGTGCTGTTCGGGTCCGGATCTCAATTTCTAACAATGGCCCGGGTCCATTCTGTTACCGGTATTTTTTTCGCGGGTCCACTCGGGTATCGGTTCTTCATATTGGACCATAGGCCGGGTCCATTCGGTTCCGGGTAAAAAAATCACGGGTCCATTTGGGTTCGGGTATTTATATTTGACCCGTGAAGACCTCTACTGTCAGTGCTTTCTTTTACAGCTCTTTGGTGGACACACCGGACGCACTCCTCTACTAAAGTTGTTCTTTGTCCTTGATCAGCTATTTGACCTCTTATGCCACGGATATCGTGGGTGGAGGCCTAAAAGGGCTAAGCATTGTGTGAGTTTACAGCCCCATGCAGTACTTGAGTCAAAGTATAGATACTCCTGCATGGTCAAATATTAGTCAACTACAACTTTTGATTGATTGAATACTTTTGAATACCGTTGTTCTGATCCACACCAAACTTGACAAAAACACTGTTCATGGGTCTTTCATGATGGGGTCCACTAGGGACATCACATGCTCTTTCTGTAAATAACGTTGCCTAAGTTCATTCGACCATGTTGACTCCGCTTGACCTAGAATGAACTCAGCTATTACTCTCATTACGTGTTTAAACTTCTTCTTTCAAACAGGGGGGGGGGGGGGGGGGGGGGGTCAAGCACACTGACCATCCACACACTGCCTGGTTACTGAAGATAACGTGACCACAGGCCTCGCCCAGCTACGGCTAATGGAGATAACATCTATAATCCCCATGTGTAAGGGCAACTCATAGTTCATTCCTCCACTCTGTTCGTGACTGAACCCCTTTGCAAAGGCTTCAATGAAACAATTTGAAAGACAATGGATCGATCATTTTCAGGTTTCCACCACACTGGTGACCGTCCCCTGAATGTGTCAGTGGTTGCTTGCAATAACAGCAGATGTCGCAATTAGGACGGGAAGATTTACAGTAGCTGACTTCATCAATGCATGATTGTTTACATTTCAATAAAATGCCATTACATATCCATCCGATTGTTTGTGGAATTTACTGAAATTAAATTGTGACAGTAGTGATATTAATTCAAACACAGAATGTAAAATATCATACGGGATGAGATCTACCACTCAAAATAGTCGAGCAAAAGTCCCTAGCGCCGCACTCAACCTCCGTCACTACAAGCGAATATGATAGCTCTTTTTTTTGTGAGATCTGACATGCAGAGTGACAGAACACTATGCAACGTGATTGTCTTGAATGCGTCCCACCGGAAGTCTCGCTAGTCGAGATTGAAATCTCGAGATTCCGAGATTCCCCTTTAAGATTGACAGCTATGGATTTACATGCCTACTTAAAAACAAATGGTGAGTTATGAAATAGGAACAGAACTGACTATGGCTGGAGGTGGTCAACGAATATACAAAGTCAGACGTGCCTGGTAGACCCCTATTTGAAAAGATTCTTTGCCAAGGACTCCCGGGTTTTTGTAGTTAGATTAATAATAATAATAATAGATCTTTATTGTCCACAAGTGGAAATTTGTCTTTGGCTCACCAGACACTATACAGACATAGACAGACAACATTAGAGGTACAGCACAGCAGTGAGGATCACATCATAGAAATACACAAAACACCATCGCTTAGATTTTGTATTCTACAACTCTATGCTGGTTATATCATTTTTAATATCAACACATTACTGTATTGTTTTGACGCTGCATTTACAGAACATTTTAACTCTCTGACACCATCTAATGAATCCACTGACTTTACTACACAGAGTATTTATAAATGCTGATGACATAATATTCAAAATGGAATTGGAACTAAATTAACAAAAAAGGACACTCATTGTCAAACACCCCATAAAACAGCATGACATGGAAAGACACAACAAAAAACATAAAAACAAAAAGAACTCACCAAACCAACAACCAAAGATGTCTCACTCTTCCTTATCCTTATAACCTTATATTCGATTTAATTATTTCCAGACACACATGATGGGTCCATAACTAAATAAAGAAATGCTAAAATGCAACTCAAAGACAATACTAAAATACATTAAAATACGTACACACATTTGTTCCAATGTGTCCAGAAACAGGAGGGACATCCTGTGATGCTGTATAGGATCAGCCAAAGCCTGTAAAATCTTTTTTTTTATCATTATCAATTAGCCGACACGTAAATTTAGACATTAAATTCAACACAGCATGAAAGGTTGGAACATTACTAGTCAGTCACAAACATAATGACTTGCACTTGTCCATCTTGGGAGCTTAAGCAAGATTCAGAATGCATCATTAAATGCCAGCTGAAGCCTTTTCTTTTTTTTTGGCCTTACTATAAATGTGTATACGGGTGGGCTGTATAATGTGGAGTACAGTTGACTTTGAAAGAGCTGTTTTACCATCTGTACACAATGAAATTAAATGTCTGCCAGTATATTGGCTTGTATATAAAATGTGCACCCTTGGCACTGCACATCATCATCATCACATAAATCATTCTTGATGTGATGCAGAAATCTTACTTTGTACATGAGTTTTTCAAAATAGTAAAATATGGCTAATAAGTTTAGGCATAAGGGGTAGGCGGTGCGCAAGATAGGGGCCTCAATCTTTCCTTTGTGTTTCAGCATCATTTGAAAATATCTATTAAAAGAAAAAGAAAAAAATCGATTGTTCCATTTGGAAGTTGTCTTTTGGCCCAGTTGTTAAAACTGCTTTCCAAGGTATTAGGGATAATACCTTGTGTCATAAGCCCACCATCTCAGATACTTTACTACAGTTTTTAAATTACTATTAACCTATAAAAAATAATTTAACCACATCATTTCATATTTTCAGAGGTGAACTGATCCATGGGTTGATGATTGTGTGTTAGGTGTGCAGGTAACTGTTTATCTGGTATCATAGCTTGAATTGGGGTACTGTCTGTTTATTCATGAGATATACATGGGATTACACCAGCAAGTAAGTACTCTTAATTAGGCAGTCCTGTTATATTCCCTCGGGAATGGCCCTGTTGAGACCTCAATTATTTCTTGCTAGTTCCTACAGTACAGCTCCTTCTTGGGATGTGGCCCTGCTACATGTTATCTATCCTCCATGAATTGCTTATCTGGACCAATCGACACACTGTAAAACCCAGAGTGTTGATTTAACTGTAAGAGAGTACACATGCAACCAAATGGACCCTTATGGTTGCATTTGTACACTCACAGTTTCAAATGGACACTGAGGATTTTACTGTGCTGCAATGTTTGGAACAGATACAAAAGTCTTGGTAAAAAATAATTATTGGTATTTATGGCTTGTATGTGTCACTCACGCCCCCTTGGCCTGGCTTGCAGGGCCTGTGTGGTTGTATGGTGTACTCCCCTGTGTGTATCTCTCCCACAGATCCTATAGGCGTCGGCCAACTTGGGGTTCCTAATTAGGTGCATTGGGAGCACCTGGCCAGTGCTCCCTGGAGCCATATAAAAAGGTGGGTGCCAGCCATTCCATGTGTCCCTCTCCAGATGACAGCACCCTTTTTATTTGCTTGATTCACCTACTGTATGTAGGGTGACCATATTCTAAATCCCCAAAAAGAGGACACTAACCTCTCACACCCCACACACATTTTTTTCACATTTAATCAAATATGCTCTGTATTAGTTCTGTATTTATTTAAAGCAGTGGTTCTCAAAAGTGGGGTCCAGGGACCCTCAGGGTTCCTTGAGGGGTTTCCTTTTCAAATGGACCCTTTACAGGTCTGTAACTCTGAGAGTGTACAAATGGAACCAAATGGACCCTTACAGGTCTGTAACTCTGAGAGTGTACAAATGGAACCAAATGGACCCTTACAGGTCTGTAACTCTGAGCGTGTACAAATGGAACCAAATGGACCCTTACAGGCAGGCATGCAATGCTCATTTGGTATGTTCTTGCACTCTATTTCAATGACATGACGCGCACGTCACTTAACACCTACACTGCAAGTCACACAATGGACAATTGATATGAATCTATGCTTATTCCTATGTTAATTCGCTAGGTGTGAGTCGGGAGCCTTTGAAAACTTTGTTGAGGTGCGAATTTAAAGTAGTTTTAAATCTATGCGTGTGCCTGCGTGTGCTCCTGCGGTCAAATAGGTTCCGGCACGGCGTGCAAGGCCGTCCAGTGAGCATTGCACCCCTGCTTACAGGTCTGTAACTCTGAGAGTGTACTAAATGACACCAAATGGACCCTTACAGATCTTTAACTCTTGAGTGTGTACTAATGGAACCTTACAGGAGGTCCATTTGGTTCCATTTGTACACTCTCAGTTATGGGGGTCCTTGAAATTAAAAAGTTTGAGAACCACTGCTTTAAAGTAAGCCCCTTGATTTCTGTATGAATATTCAGCTTTGTAACTAAATCAAATGATATCTCTCTAAAGTCTTAAGCTTATTTTAGAAAAAGAGACCTGGCCCATTCTCAAAACACCATATGGTTTTATTTGCCAGGTTGTACAACATATTTGGTAAATGTAATTGGCAGAAGAGCTCTCACTTCGCACAGCTGTCTGGTGCTCTGCAGTGTTGATATGGGCTTGCAGGTCTAAATAACTTTTATTTGTGACGGACACAATCTGCTTCTCGTTGGTCACAACTAGAGGAAAAGCCTCTCAGAGTGTTTCCAAACGAGCAATTGAACGTGCATTGTGCATTATGTTATAATGGTCTGTGACTGTGATACACAGATACACTCGCAAAACCCCGGACATTTGAAGGAATTTATTAAAAAACCCCGGACAGACCGGACAGGCCCCCAAAAGAGGAAATGTCCGGGTAAAAGAGGACGTATGGTCACCCTCTGAAGTTGCAGATTGTGTAAACTCAGTCATACAGTAAGTGTTATGACTGAGTTTACACACTCTGCAACACCCCACGCTACATTGAACACACATCCATACATTGCTCACACTACTGATTACTGAATTACACACCTCATACCTTTTGTAAGCATTATTTAAGTTCCTTCTGTTAATAAATTATTGTTACTTTTAGCACTACTACTGTGTCCTCCTCAATTTGTCATGGCCCACGGGCCGGGTTGTGACACATGTGTCTGAGAGTGTTGTGTGTGGTTGCCACTGGGGTTAGTGTGGAGTGGACTTCCACATTGTGCGGCCTGGAACTATTTTGTGGGATAAGGCAGTGATGTTGGAGCACTATTGAGAAACCCGAGAAGCTCTATTGAGGACTATATTGAGGACTGAAATCTTACTATAATTGGCGAGAGGTCTCTGAACTCCTTCATACAAAACATGCAGCTCAAAGTGCTTTACATCAGTGAGGACAAAGGATTATTGAGGATTATTGATTCCTTCACACCGAATGATAGCAGGAGACACATTGTCCTTCTAACAAGACTTTAATGTATTAAATAAATGATTGTACTTACTGAACCCTGGTTTGGTCTACAATAATATATGTCATCAACATATACACTATCCCTATAATACATTAGACAAAAGTCCCAGCTTCCGTTTGCATTCATTTCCCCTTGCCACTAATTTCATTGTTTCGGACTAAACACAACAACAACATATCACATGTCACTACAAGACAAGCCACAACGTGCACGATGAATTCACAGGTGGCGTAGGCTACTTTTCATTGCTCTCTGCACATTTGCCTCCTCGGAGCATAATTAATTGTGCCCAGCACAAACTGACCACATTACGGGGACACCCTTTCGTTCCCTTTAGCGTGGGCACCGCCGAGCGAAACCGAAGCACCCCGAGCCAACACAACGCGGCCGCCATTGAAATCTCTCCACAACAACACACGCGACCACTTCGCTTCAATCCGCGCCGTTGCTTTCACTTTGGTCATGTCTCTATCACACCACACTCACGCTAATAGGTCCGTCATTTACGTGGCATGTACATCCCAAAGACAACATTATCAACCACGTTAGAGGCTCAAAGACGTTGCCAGGTTGCGCGAGAGAAATAAGCAATCCGGTCGGTGAATTTTCCTCCGGACAACGCATTTGCAAAGTCGCTTACAAGTCGCTTACAATTAATGGACATGGCAAATCTCTCTCTCAATACAAACTGATTGGTCACTCGACCATGCTCCCTCCAGAGAGAGACACGGCGCCAGACATAGAGAGACATAGAGAGAGAGAGAGAAAGACACAGAGAGAGAGAGAGAGAGACAGAGAGAGGTACACCGCTGTTGCGGTGTACCTCTCTGAACGTGTACATTGTACTAATGTATATTAGGGATACAATATCTACTTTGTAGATTTTGATTATTATTTCAAAACCATATATTAACCACTTCAGCCCTATATACATTTCAGCCATTTGAAAATAGCAGATCTACAAGCTCACAAACAATGCGTCGCAATATATTACTGTCGAGTTACAACCGTGCCTGTGCCTCTCTCTCTCTCTCAATACAAACAGATGGTCACTCGACCATGTTCTCTGCTTCGCCTTCAGACACGGAGCGACAGACATAGAGAGACATAGAGAGAGAGAGAGAAAGAGAGAGACAGAGACATTAACACAAGTGATCAGTCACATATTCCGCTTTCACAGTAACAGGCAGCCCTGTTTGGTTTGGACTTAAGTAATCTCTCAAGAACAGATTCTGCTCTGTGCTTCAAATGGAATAGTGAAAAACAGCAGAGGGCGCTGTTTTTTATTTTTATTTGACGATGGGTTCCCAGATTGGGACTTAAGAATAAGGATAAGGATAATTCCTTTTAACAGGTCGTTCATGAAAGTCCTTGCGGTCTTGTTTCCAATGAGAACCTGTGAGCAATTAGGGGTTAAAGGTTCTATGACATTCATTTTCACTTTTTTTATTTGTTATGTTTTTTTGGGGGTTTTATGACCTCAATTACACCCAAAAAATCTGAACTTTGAACATTCAGTGGATTTTCTGTGGTCTGGGGTTTTCTGAATAATTAGGCTGAAAAGTAATCTGAGCTTGGCCCTTCGACAGTGAGGTCACTGTCAATTAATCCCGCCCACTCTCCTCCTCGCCCCTCCCCTCCCCTATCCTTTCCTTTGGGGGGGCGGAGCAGAGGCGATGATTGACAGGCAAAATCCCTCACCAGCGACACCCGCAGGCAAAGATTTCTTTTTTCATTGCAGTTGAAAAGGCTTTAGAAATGTGAGAGAAAAACACCTGCCATGGATCAATGGAGTGGAATTTTTGGTTAAAACTTTCTATACACGTTTGAAGGACCATGACAAAGACTTTTAATGTGTGGTAAAACTGAACGTTATGAAACCTTTAATAGTCTTGCTCAGGGACGAATTTCATTTCATTGACACATATGTTGGCCCAGCCTGGAATCGAACCTGGGGCAACCAGGGCCTCTGGCTCCTTAGGGGGGCTCACTAACCACTCAGCTATGGCCGCCCCAGAATCAGCTGCAGTACATTGAGGCGTCACTACATGACTTCCCCCCTCTCATTACACTACATTTAGGGCCCAATAGAGCACATTTCGGTACATTTAGGTTAGACTTACAGCAGGGGTTCTCTCTTCGCCTCTGCAAATCCTGTTTGGGGGGAGGGGGGGGGGGCAACAACGTCATAATAATAACAACAACAACGATAATCTATTGGCTCGCCACCATTAGCCACGATGTCACACAATAACCAGAAAAGTGTGCTCCTCAGAGCACAGGTCTCCGCCAGGCCGGGTTGCCTACCCAGGGCCCTTTGGAAGCCAGTCATAGCTAATTGGAATGGGGTCTGACTCATACATATTGATCACATGACCGTAGTGTGTTTTGAAGAAACACATATGGCAGATAATGTAATCTGGCACAGATAAATAGCGAATCCAGGGGGGCAGGGTGTCCCCAGTGTCATGGCTGGCTCAAATCCATGACAAATAAGGGAAGGAATATCAGGTGTAAAATAAACTAGAAAAAGTGCTCCTCGGAGCACACGTCTCCGCCAGGTCAGGTACGTTATTGTGGCCTCCTGGTGGCGCTATAGGCTTTTCAAGGCAATCAGACACTACATTCATGATTTGAGGCTTTTGTTCCAAAAATGTGTTTTGCTAAGATTAGACCTGCTGGTGGCGCTATAACAGGCCAATGTGAAAAGGGTGGCATGTCTTCCTCTGCCTAGTGGGAATGTGCGTGTGAAATTTCACGGAAATCGCACACTGTGTTCATGATTTGAGACATTTTGTTCAAAACGGACCAATCCTGCAAACTTTTAGCCTGGGATCCAGCCTGATTCGCTACGTTCGGCGGACTTTTTTCTCTCTCTCCGCTTATCAGTCTGGAATGCCTCCTATCTCCAAGGGAGGCGGGACATGACAAACGTTTCGAGTCGTGCCGTGGCTTCTGATTGGTCTGTGGTGCGGGGCGGGACAAAAAAAACAGTGTGATCGCTGTGATTCGTCATTCGTTTGAACAACATCCAATCAGCAACGACGTTGCCTGACGTAACATATGTAGTTCCAGTGTAGTTCTGCAAAACGAGTCAATGGGGTGCATTCCAGACTGAGAAGCGAAGAGAGAAAAAAAAGTCCGCCGAACGTAGCGAAGCAGGCTGGATACCAGGCTAGCAAACTTTGGCCAACCTTAGCCAATGAGGATGGAATATGGAAAATCGGACAGATCCGTGTTGCTCACATGACTATAGAGATAATGTGTACCGATTTGCATGACGTTTGGATAAAATCTGTAGGAGTAAATGGATTTTGCACAAATCGGCCTCTTGGTGGCGCTATAACAGGGCTATGTGAAAAATTTGGGGCAGAGGTTCTGAATTGGCATCCAGGGAGTGTGTGCGCACAGTTTCGGAGCGAGCAGGCCAACGGTGCCGGAGATTAGCTGGTCACAGACAGATGGACGGACGGACGGACGGACAGGGGGTAAAACAAACTCTCTCGCCATACCTTACGGCCTGGCGGAGACAATAACAAATATTTATTAAAGAATGAACCTAACATAACTACAATAAAAATGGATGGCATACATGGCTATATATATATATATATATATATATATATATATATATATATATATATATATATATATATATATATATATATATATATATATATATACAAGCTCACAACAACCTGTTGAGCTTGTAGATCGGATATTTTCAAATAGCCTATGTATAAACTAGGGCTAAAGTGGTTAATGTATGATTTATAATGTAATAATTTATATCTGCAAAAGTGCAAAGTAACTAGTACATTTTTCAAATAATTGTAGTGGAGTGAAAGTATAATATTTTCTAGAAGTAAAAGTATTGCAATTTGTAAATACTCCAGTAACGTGAAAATACCTCAAAATTTTACTTAAGTACAGTACTTGAGTAAATGTACTTAGTTACTTCACACCACTGGCCACGGGGCACCCACTTTGAGAAACTCTGCCCTGGGAGGTAGTTAGTTATTGCTCCACACAGTGTGGAGGGAGGGGCGGGCTTTATAAGTCCTCCAATTGTCAGCCCCCCCCCCCCCCCCCCACACACACACACACACACACACACACACACACACACACACACACAGAGACAGACAGACAGACACACACAGTTTGTTACAGACTCTGCAATGTTTGGATGTAAGAGATCAAAATAAACAACTCATAATGTAACATTACTCTACATGAACTTTGAGTAGAGATGTCAGTGTTTACCAGAGTGGTGAAAGCTGCTATAAACACACTTGTGACAAGACATTTTCTCCATCTTACCAAACAGAGGTGAGTTTGTGCAGTTGACTTAGCTTAGCTAATTAGCGGCTTAGCATTAATGGAATTGATGGAATGTGTGTTTAATTTCACTTTTATTTTACTTGGTAAAGCAACAACTAGTCAGGATGAAGCATTGTTGTGTGATGTGATGTGATGTGATGTGAAGTGAACATGTCATGTTGTATTGTTGAGCTGTGTTTGATTGTGATGCTAAGACAGGCTATGCCTAGTCAGTGGTATAAAGTAACTAAGTACATGTACTCAAGTACTGTACAATTTTGAGGAGCTTTTACTTTACTGGGGTATTTTAAATTTCTAATACATTTACTTCTACTCCACTACATCCCAGAGACAAGTATTTTACTCCACTACAATTATTTGAAAAATTTGGTTACTAGTTACTTTGTAGATTTGGATTATTATTACAAAACATACCACTTCAGTCCTATAGCCTATATACAGTACAGTAGTTAGGCTATTTGAAAATAGCCGATCTACAAACTCACAACGCGTCACATCGTAACGCTTTGTGCATAATGAGTACTTTTACTTTTGGTACTTTAAGTATATTTTGATGCCAATACTTTTGTACTTTTACTGAAGTAAAGTTTGAATACCAGACTTGTACTTGTAATAGAGTATTTCAAAATTGCTGTATTGGTACTTTTACTCAAGTATCAGTAAGTATCATCAGGATCCTGGATGGCTTGGTTCCAGGCTTAATAATTTATTAAAAAATATTTTCTTAAATCTCCATGGGAAAAATTTATGGGTTTTCTATCTGTGACACCACAAAATGGCCGCCACTGCTATGCCCTATAAGTGTATACAGGGTATTTGCACATTTATAAAGTTTACAATTTAATGACTTTTAAAGGTAGGGTAAGTGATTTGCTTTGGTTAAAATAAGTGTTAAATAGCTCTATATTCTGATAGTACTCATTGCTATAGAGTGTTTGTTCAGTATTAGGAGTCTCCTTGTCTCTCCACCTATTTATAAAAGAGAAAATGCATTTTCGTTTCAGTTTCAGTTTCATTTCCAATTTTATCCAACCAGGACAGAGAACTCAATCAGGATACAGATTAAACAAGTGAAATTGGAAGTGATGACACTAAGAAATGAGCAGACAAAATTGGAACTGGAACACTATACAAATTAAGCTTAAAAATGGGTACTTTCTCCTGATTGGCTGAGATTTTGACACCTACCGAAAAATGTATTTTCTGTTTATTAAAGAGCTGGAGAGACAGGGAGACATCTGTTACTGAAAAAACACTCTATAGCAATGATTACTATCAGAATATAGTATTTTAACCTTTTAACAAAATAGTTTTTGTTTTAACCAAAAAATATCACTTACCCTACCTTTAATACTAAATTGGCCAAATGGTCAAATATTACGTAAGAAAGAGGCAAACATTGTGAAAATAGCCGATCTACAAGCTCTACGTATACTAGGCTGTATGTTGTGACAGGGTACAGTATACATATACTGTACTAGGTAGGCTGTGTATGTTGTGAGAGGATACAGTATACGTATATGTGGCTCTCGGTTACTTGAATTTTTCTTTCTTTCTTTCTTTCTTTCATTCAGATACTCAAGGCTGGCAGAGGTGTTGGAGGGGACACCCCCCCCTCCCCCTCCTCTTCATTATAAGCGTGGACTATGAAGACAGGCCATCAGTGGAGGAGGGGAGCAAGAACTGGGCTTCACTACTACAACTAGGAGGTCTAGATGACTCCCTAATGTAGTCTTTTTTTATTTTATAAACACACACACACAAACACACCCCACACACACACCCACCCACCCATACACCCCCACACACATACGTAAATGCCCAGAAGACCTACAGTGTAACACCCTCCCAGACCATCCACCTCTAATAAAGTACTGGTGAAGCTAACCAGAGAGATGTAAAGTACTGGTGAAGCCAACCTGATGTATGGAGGATGAAGATGATGGGAGACGCCTGCTGGAAGGCTCATCCAAGGATGCCCTGCCCTGGAGATGGAGATCTGGAGATCTCTCTCTATCCATGGGTTTGTCTGCATGGTGGATTCCTCCGAAGACTTGGTCCGCACGGTCGAAGACCTCGTCCTTCGCGGGGGTTTCCCCTGAAGACGGCTGATGAAGACGACTCAAAGTAGGAACCTCTTTAGGGCTGTCATGATTACACAGATTATTGTGTTATTGATTTAATTTAATTGTTGACATTGTGATATCCAACACATTTACCAGCTGTGTTACACCTAATATGCATTGCGTTGATGGCACTAACCATGGTATAGTAGTGCACACTTCTGAACAGGTGGACATTTGTCAAAGGCATGTCTCACAAGCCTCAAACCCTCGCTGTCGGCAAGTCATTATGCAAGTTAGTGTCCATGGCGAGCAGCCGATGGCACCGCACGACAACAAGTGTGCCGTCTGAGGTGCATACTGATTGGGTGGGAGTGAGATATAATCAATGTTGAAAGTGTGTATACTGTAGCACTTTAATATAGATAACATAATAATAAATGACGTATTTTTTGTTCAGAAATGTTGGCAAGACAACCCAATGTGAGCCACATCAAACACTTTGTGTGACGTATGAGTTAAGAGGCGGTCTGTGGGTGAAACACACAGTTTTGAGGGATTCCCTTGCATAGGCAATGATATGGAACGTCGTTGTGGCTATTGGGATGTTTTGAATTATTCATTTTATTCAATTGTTGAAATTGTGATAGATATTTCACCTCATGTTATAATGATGGTGGCATGATGACAGTGATTTATGCCTATGGCTGTGTTATTCAATTTTTGTATTCAATTACTGTCCTTGTGATATAGCCAACTCATTTACAGCTGTGGAGCCTGTGGTCATTAGCTAAATTAAGTGGAAACAACTAATATACTGGACATTGCCACTTCTCATCGTCGCTGCATGCGTGCAACTGGCACCCCAGTTCCCTGGCTCTGTCCAAGTTTTGTAATGACCTGCAATATGTTATCCTACAGTAATAATGATGCATGCCAATTATAATTAGAAAGTCATGAAAATCGACAGTTTGCTCATCACCTCCCATGGACCGACATAGCTATATCCATTTCGAGTGGTAGAGAAATAATCTGGGTGCCGGCACTACCTTTAACCACTTGGACTTTAGCATCCATTCTGAGGATTTGCCAAACATAGCAGATGTACAAGCTCGTAGATTGACTATTTTCGGGAAAGAGGTTTGGTGTAGAGGGAATAAAGAGCAGACCAAGTACAGAGCCAAAGGTTAAACCACAACTGTTTTATTTCTCCAAATGCCACAAAAGCAATTTGATGTAAGTTGGTCATATGGATCAAAGATTGCGACTGCATGGTTTGTCTCCCACTGTGGTTCAACTCTAGTTACACACGATCTGCTAGTTAAGGTTAACACAGGTTACCCGGCCAAGCTGGAAAGGTATGCCTGCATACAGTTCTTCTATTTATTTATTTATTTATTTGAAAACCACACAAGGAAAAGGAGTACACTATGAATAATGTCCATGTTCCTTATTAAATTCTCCTGAGTCTGACTCGGGCCAAATAAAACACACTCGCACATATCGCTCTCTTGGCTAATGTCACTTCTCCCATCTTGCCAGTCACCACATAAGTTTGGATACATGAAAACGGCAAACTGATTTTGAGTTGCTCCAGTTTTGTCTGTATAGCTAACTTGACAAGCAATGATAGTAACATTAATGTAAACTAATGTAGTATTTGACATTTAGGTAGGAATAACGTTACAAATGGAAATTAAATAAAAAATAAAAATAAAAAAAAGCTAGATAGATGGATAGATAAATAAATAAATAAAATAATAAATCCAAACAGTTGATCCATAATAATACCACATCAAAACATAACATTGTATTATGGAACAGGATCCATGCTCCATAAAACGACTAACAGTGACAAAAGGCGGTACAATCCTGAGTGTTAATTACCTCTCAGAGTTGCATGATTTAGCAGTGAAGGAACAGAGGGTGCCCATGAAACAAACAAGGTAGGAGAAATAGAGGAATAATAGAAACAGATAAGTGGAGAGGCAGCGGAGGGGAGATAGAAACAGATGGAAAAGGGCAGAGAGAGAGAGAGAGAGAGAGAGAGAGAGAGAGAGAGAGAGAGAGAGAGAGATCACAGCAGCAGCCATTGATTTCCAACAGCAGAGCTCAAGCAGGCTCTGAAATGATGCCGCTAATTAGACCAAGCATCATCATCACTTCATCAATAACACAATGGAACAAGTATCTCTCTCTCTCTCTCTCTCTCTCTCGCTCTCTCTCTCTCTCTCTCTCTCTCTCTCTCTCTCTCTCTCTCTCTCTCTCTCTCTCTCTCTCTCTCTCTCTCTCTCTCTCTCTCTCTCTCTCTCTCTCTCGTGTGCCCTACGGCTGTAGCATGACTACTAAGGATTACTATTTACAGTTAAGTAATTTAATTTGCATAATTACATTAGCTTAAATTTAAATGTCAATGTCTGTAACTTGAATTGCATAACCTGTGATGTTTTGATGTGTATGGTTATATATATTATATATGTATGTGTGCATGCGTGCAGCGTGCATACACGCACTCGCGCTCGTGCACACGTGCGCACGCTTGTGTGGTGTAGTGTATGTTGAGGTATGGGAGTTGATTGTTTGGTGAAGTACTGTTTATAGATTTGTCTATACACATTTTTTTCTCTTTTAATTTGCACAAATGAATACATAATATGTATCATAAGTGAGCATGCCTCTCTCTCGCTCTTTTTGTTGTGGCATCATTGTGACCAATCAACAGCTCCTCGTCTGATAGGCCTTTTTTTCATGGCTGGGCACACGCACGCACGCACGCACGCACGCACTCACGTACGCACGTACGCACGCACACAGTCAGTTATTGAGACAAATGTTTTTGAAATCCCTGTTAACCACATGAACCCTTGCGTCCCTATTTTGGGCATATCATATATATGCAAGCATTTAGGGAAAATATGCTAAACATGGTGAACATTATTGGGCAAAAACAGCCCCTACAAGCCCACAACCGTCTTGTAGCACGTTGTGAGCTTGTAGATCAAGTCATAGAATAACCCCTGGAAATGTTTCCCAGCAGCGATAACATCTCCATCTCTCCTGCCTACCTTACAACCAAATAAATAAATATAGGCTATATAAATATATAAAACCAGTCTTCTCCTCACGTCTCCCTTATCTGCTAAGCAACAGCCGCTGAGCACAGAGGCCATATAGGACACCATCTCTGACACATAGTAGCTAACCCAATACCACACACAACTATTCACGTTCACCCTGGCACATATTCAACACAAAGGTCTGTGGGTCCACAATGGTTGCATTGGATTCAACTGGGATTACTCCCAGCATTCTCGTAAAACATATCGTCGCAGTCAGGCAGACACATTGTATCTCCATATGTCATCTTTTTAAGCCCCCCCCCCCACACCGTAAAGCAATGCCCTATTTTATACTGTGTAGTATGAAAACGTGTGTCGCGTGCAGGTCGTGAAAATAGTCGTTCTACAAGCTCACAACACATCACAACGGGTGGTGAGTTTGTATGTATCGAGCATTGCAATAGTTCAGGCATGGGCACGGAAGGTAAGTTGGTTACCACACAATATGATATTACTTTATTATCAGCTCTCACTGAAATGTGTCTTGCGACTCAGCAGCCATGTATGCAACACATAATACACACATTTTACATTACACAGAGAAACAATTCACCCTCCAATCACGCTTGCTCACAATCTAACGCATGCCCAATGGTTCAATATTTAAGCAGAACACGACTCACTCTATCATGCTTCACGGCATTGTTGTTGTCATGTCCATGTAATCATTTTTAGGCTCTGCTTCGGGGGTTTTGTGATCTTAGAGTCTGCATGCTTGCTCAGATTCACCTGTAGTATCTCTACCCACTGAGCATTTTTCGGGCTATTGGACGTCTAAAATACCTCTAACGGCGAGGCTAAAACCGAGTTGTAGCTGGTCTAAAAGTGAACGTTTTTTCATATTCTTAGCGTTGATTAGCTGTTTTTTAAGTGTCTATATATAGACCGTCCATATTATAGACGTTGAAATTATGTCTATAATATAGACGTCTATAATATAGACGCTTAAAAAACAGCTAATCAACGTCTAGGCTATGCCACACACTCACATGTACGAGTGTGCGTGTGCGTGTGCTCACACACACATACACGCACGCACACACGCACGCACGCACACACGCACACACACACACACACACTGAGACAGTCTATTTATGAAGTAATAAAACAGGCTGCCAATGTGGTCGATTTATAATGGGAACATCCCCACTGTGACTGAATAAACAACAGCCGATGGAAATGCTGAGCACTAAATGGTGAATGGCTTTAAATTTGTCTAGTATTTCTGGCCACTCAAATGCACTTTACAATGTACTTGACATTCACCCATTCACACACACACACACCACAACAGTGGCACATTGTTACACATTACGCAACGTTCACACATACCGACTGTAGAGGAAGCCATGCAAGGCACCAACCCGCTCAATGGGAGCAGTAGGGTTCAGTGTCTTACTCAAGGACACTGTGACATGTAGGCCTTCACTATTCTGTTCGCCGACGACACAAGCGTCATCCATAGCCACAAACATTTCAATACCCTCATCAGGGAAGCAAACCAAGGTCTACTTATCCTCTCTAAATGGTTCCAACTAAATAAGCTCTCACTAAATATAAAAAAAAACTAAATTTATAATATTCTCTGGAAAGAAAAAATACAACCCTGAGGAAGCGAAACTCAATATTGAAGGTGTTGAAATAAGCAAAGTAGCCTCCACCGCTTTCCTAGGAATAGTGGTGGATGAGAAATACTGTTGGAAGGATCACATCAACCAGGTAACAAAGAAAGTCTCAAAATCAGTGGGAATTATCAGGAAAATCAGTCCATTTCTAAGTAGAGCCTGTTTAATAACCCTATACTACAGCCTAGTATATCCCTACCTAACCTACTGTAACATTGTATGGGCTAGCACCTACCCAACTTCTCAAAAAAGTTTGTCAGGATAGCTGCAAATTCTAGTCGGGATCCGTCCTCACCTCTTTTTTCTTCACTCAATCTACTAACTATAGTTAATATAAATATACTCCAAACATGTATATTCACCTACAAAACAAAATACCAGTATAACCACCTCCCATATCATTTCAAACAGTAGCCTACTTCCAGCCAAATCCTAGCATTCATTCCTACCCAACCAGACAAGCGAATCAATTACATGTCCCACTAAGTACCACCAACAGGGGGCAGTTCGCCACAAAATATAGAGGTGTTGTGCTATGGAATGCCCACTTCCACCTAGTGGCAACCACATCCTCCCTTCCTACCTACAAGAGAAGCCTGTTACGTAAATTGAATACACTAGATGGTAGGCAACCATAATTGTTGTCAAGTATGGACCTTCGAAATATCTTATCTTTACTATTTTCACATGGCTATACTGTAGTATCATGTTTTTTGCCTTGTCCCAATCATTTTATTGTTGTCTCCGCCAGGCCGAAAGGCATGACGAGAGAGTATGTTTTACCCCCTGTCCGTCCGTCCGTCCGTCCGTCCGTCCGTCCGTCCGTGTGTGTGTGTGTCATTCTGTCTTGTCTGTGTACAGCTAATCTTTGGCACCGTTGGCTTGATCGCAGCGAAACTGTGCACACACAGTCCCTGGATGCCAAAGCCGAACCTCTGCTCCAAATTTTTCACATGGGACTTTTATAGCGCATTTTGAACAGTACTCCTACAAATTTTGGCCAAAAATCGGTACACAGTATCTCTATAGTCGTTAAAAGAAATGGCTCATTTCAGATTTTTCATATTCCATCCTGATTGGCAAAAAGTGTCTTTCAAAGTTTGCAGGAGTACTCTGTTTCGAACAAAGTGCCTCAAATCATGAACACAGCTTGCAATTTCCGTGAAATTTTGCACACACATTCCCATTAGGCCGAGGAAGAAATGCCATTTGAAAATGTTCAAATCAGCCTCATGGTGGCGCTGTAACAGGCCGATTCGTGTTTTTACCTATAACTGCACCGATCAGTGTAAAACTTTGTATGCACACTCTCTAGAGGCCAAGGACAAACGTTTGCCCTGCATTTTTCACATTTGCCTTTTATAGCGCCACCAGGAGGCAGACTTATGTAAAACACATTTTTTGATATTAAGCCTTCATATTTGATCCAAATTTCAGGCAAATCGGTACACATGATCTCTATAGTCATGTGATCAAGACGGATCTGTTTGATTTTTCATATGCCATCCTGATTGGCTAACATTGACATGTAATGTTTGCAGGAGTGGCCCGTTTTGAACAAAATGCCGCAAATCATGAATGCAGCGTCCGATTACGGTGAAACTTTGAACACACATTCACACTATGTTGAGGAACAAATGCCACCCTTTTCACATTGGCCTGTTATAGCGCCACCAGCAGGTCAAATTTAGCGAAACACATTTTTAGAACAAAATGCCTCAAATCATGCATGCAGTGTCCGATTGCCGTGCAAGGCCTAGGAATAATTGGCATCCTTTTCATATTGGCCTATTATAGCGCCACCAGGAGGCCATAATAACCTACCTGACCTGGCGGAGACTTGTGCTCCGAGGAGCACTTTTTCTAGTTTCCGTTTTGTTTTTGTCTCTTCTGCCCAGTCTGTAATTTATTTTTCCTTTATCTTATGTTTAGTTCACAGATGTTTTATTTGTCTGTCTTGTTTTTTTCTCTGTTCATTATTTTTTGTTTTTAATAATAAATAAATCAATATATGTAATGTGAACGGTGAGGTACTCGCAAGCCCCCCAGGGTTTCTTACCTCACCGGCACAACAACTAATACTGTAAACTTTCCCATGGAAAGAGCTATATGCCTATGTTTAAGTAACTGTTGTGCAAATCAAATAAATCAAACTATAGGCCCTTTACTAAATGCCAACACTACTAGTAGGGAGTGCGTATGTCCTACAGTATATGCGTATGTTTGTCTCCAGTGTGTGGTTGCTTTTTCTGTGGGTGGATCCATACTGGATGTGTATGTGTGAGTTTCTGCTGTGCATGTGTCTATGTTCTGTGTGTGCATGTACAACGTGTCTGATTAAATGCTTTTGGTACTATGAGTCTAAGTACACTGTTTTCAGTGTGTGTGTGTGTGTGTGTGTGTGTGTGTGTGTGTGTGTGTGTGTGTGTGTGTGTGTGTGTGTGTGTGTGTGTGTGTGTGTGTGTGTGTGTGTGTGTGTGTGTGTGTGTGTGTGTGTGTGTGTGTGTGTGTGCGCGCGCGCGTGTATGCGTGCGTGACGCCCTGTGAAAGGGGCAAAGTGTGAGTGAATGAATGAATCACAGACGCTGTGTCTTCTTCTCAAACATGAAGTGTACTCTTTATATAAATATTCAGCAGTGCAATAAAACAATTACATAACATCTGACATTCTTCAATCATTTTACTATATTTTACCAGCATTATGTCACTACTGCGTGCGTGCGTGCGATGTGTTTGTGTACTTTATGTGTGTCATCGCTTTATGACTATTGTGAATGCTGTGTGGCATGCACTCTATGTGTAAATTTGTTTTATGTGTGCTAATATCCGATGCAAATGTGGTTGTGATGTGCAGATTGATATCCTGCTGAGGCTGCTGATACAATAATTTTAAGACCTTCAGCTGCTGTGTATTGCAGTGATTCTCAACCTTTTTAATTTCAAGAGCCCCATGTTGATATACATTATAGCACACAGACCCGCATTTGATAAGCATTCTATCTCTGGGACCCACTGTAAAATTAATTTACAGTGGGGCATGCCGATGGCTTTAATTTTTTAATAATTAATGAATTTAACTCAGTTAATGTACAAACAATCATTTAGCTGGGGACCGCCTGGAACACCCTCAAAGACCCCTGGGGTTCCCCAGAACCCAACCTGCGGTGTAATCCAGCAAGCAAGATTAGCAAATTAACTGGTTCCCTTTGTTGAACATGAACATTGAAAATAGCAGATCTACAAGTTCAACATGATGCGTTGTGAGCTTGTACAACAGCTATATTTGTCAAAGAGATTTGGTGTAGAGGGGAAAAGTAGCAGACCAAGTATAGAGCCCTGGGGGACCCCGCTCAACTAAGTATATAGGGTTTAAAATTGTTCAAACGGCAGGGAAATCCTTTCCATTCCAAAAAAAGAAATCACAAAGTATGTCTGTTACTATTCAACTAATGCCCTTAAAGGGAATTACATGGAATTACAGACTCCGTGATGGAGCCACCGGTGTTCTCTCCTCGGCATTGTCACGTGCTCAGCGCTGCCTACAGCTCTGAGACTACGGTAGATTATTCAAAATCCCGCTATGACCTCCAGGAGACCATTAGATAGGCCAATCGGGAGTACAAGAATAGAGCGGAAGATCAATTTAATAGCAGCAACCTGAGGAGTAACAGAATTCAGAGGTAGAACCAGCTGCTCTACCTCCCTCCCCGGTGAGCTGAATACCTTTTTTCGCTCGGTTCGAGGTAAACAGATCCCGCCCGCGGGAGACAGGCTCGCCTGCGGAGGTCGGCCAAATAAACCTCTCACAGGATTATTATATGTGTGTGTGTGTGTGTGTGTGTGTGTGTGTGTGTGTGTGTGTGTGTGTGTGTGTGTGTGTGTGTGTGTGTGTGTGTGTGTGTGTGTGTGTGTGTGTGTGTGTGTTTGTGAGAGAAAGAACAAATTAAATAAATACATAATAAAATGACAACTGACATGCTAAAACAAAGATCTCCGAGGTGAGCTTATTTATAGTGATGCTTTACACTAAATGTATTACAATTATTGTAACCTTCTGTCCAGCATACTGTAGGCCTATTTTTGCTGTCTACTGCAGCAGAGGGGTGTAGCAGCTACATAGACTGTCCTTCAGTCCAAAAGGTCACAGATTTGAAGCCCCTGACAGCTACGATTCTAGTCACCAGAACGACACTCTGATCCCTTACCACTGAGTTGCTGTGGTTCAAAGGGACTCTTTGCCACTCGTCTGTTTATTGGCTTTAGTTTGAATTGTCAGAGCCCCATAGAGGCCATTAAAACAACAACAAAAATAACTGTCAGACACCATCCACCGGGTATAGAGACATGCTCCTTTCAGTTCCCATAAAGACCCAAACAGTCAATACTACAATCCCCAGAATCCCCAGAAGCAGCTATATACAATGCCCAGAGTTAAACCTCCTCATCCCTTATTCTCTCCATCCGTTCTCTCTTCCATCGTTTCTCCTATCTTTACCCATTCGACTCTCTTCCTTCCTTCCCTCCCTCTCTGCCTCTCTCTCTCTCTCTGCCTCTCTCTCTCTCTCTTCTCTCTCTCTCTCTCTCTCTCTCTCTCTCTCTCTCTCTCTCTCTCTCTCTCTCTCTCTCTCTCTCTCTCTCTCTCTCTCTCTCTCACGTTGGATTCTCATAAACACCGCTTCATAGCGGATTCACATATTAAATGGCTAATTGCGCTATTAAGGATTGATTGTACTATTAAATTCTTGTTTACCGTCTCTCTCCTCCGCCTAGAACTCCCTGCCTTCTGAACATATTTATTTGTGTATGTCTGCAGCCAGTAGCCAACCAGGTTTTTTTTCTGTCTCTCCACGCACATGCACGCACGCACGCACGCGCACGCGCACGCGCACGCGCACGCACGCGCACGCACACGCACACAAACATGCGCAAACCCCCATCAAGTCATAGAATAACCCTGTGGAAATGTTTCCCAGCAGCAGAAGTTCTATGGTATGGCACAGCATGGTGCACTTGGGGTGGAGAAGCTGTGGAGAAGCTTACTTCTCATCAGCCCCCACTTCTCATGGGAGGGGTTCAGCATTAACCACTGTAACCCTGGTGTCCCTATTTTGGGCAAGTCATTAATCTTCGTATTTTAAAATTGCCTTGTGGGTGGACGGACGGCGGGCGGTGGGTGGGCGTCACAAACAGTGAGGTCCATATATGGGGATCTCATGTTATGGGGATCTAGATATACTAAATCTAGAATTCAATAATTGTCAAAAACAATCCTAAAAGTTAAAAAACTGTCAAAATCAATTCTAGAATAGCAGATCTACAAGCTCACAACACGTTGATGTGACGCGTTGTGAGCTTGTAGATCAGTATTTTTCATTATTTGTTATACAATGACATATAGGGAAGCATTAAGTATTATAGGGAAGTGGTTGAACATCCTCCTCTCTGCCACCACCTCCATAGTGTCCAGTTTGACACCCTTCGTGGAGCGGGCCTTCCTCGCCAGCTTGTGCAGTCTCTTAGTATCCTGGTTGTTGATGCCTCACCCCCACAGCACACCGCATCAAAGAGGACACTGGCTACTACAGACTGGTTGGACATCTGTAGCAGCCTGATGCACATCCCAGACCCCGCTGTTAGCCTGGTAAGCGAACCACAGAGGGTCCAGCCAATCTCGCACCCAGGTTTTGAGGAGCTGTCCCCCGAAGGACTTCACGACATGTGAGGTCAGAGTCACTGGCCTGAAGGGGGGGTTACAAGGCTGGAGCCTGTGGAAGAAGGGCAGCAGTGGTGCCTGGGGTGGTGCAATGCATGTGAGTCAAAATTGGCAAAAGGAAAGGTTCAGCTCATCTGCCCTGTTCCTTTGAGTCTTCTGCCACAGTACATTTGGGTGCTGGGTTTGAAGTCTTGCGATGGTGGAGTGGATGACATCACTGGCGGTGTCGCATTGGCTGATGGTGGCGTGTAGACAACACAGAAAATTGCATGGTAGCCTACAACTCCAGGGGACGATATTATGGTTTAATCCTACAGCCAGAAGCTGCATTCCATAACAGACACAAGACCGGGATTACAGCATCTAGGGTTAATATACATTGTAAGACTACGTACAGCAAGACACATTTCTTCCCACTATGTTGTTTTCATCTGCCCACACCAGCGTATAGCTAACCAGATTGAGCTATCTAGTATATTCCCATTTAACCATGTTTCTGAAAGACAGCCTGATATTCCATCTGGCTGCTCATCAGAGCAGATATATCTTCCATCCTGTCGGCCAGTGATGGAAGATCGCCCATCATGACTGAAGACAGGAGGTTTAAATCTCTTATGTCCTTTCTTCCTCTCGTTCACTGTCACACAGGCTCTTGTTCCACGTCTGTGTATCCACAACTACAGGGACACACCTTTCACTGATGCCACCAGTTTGTCCTCAACCACAGGGGTCTATGCTTGCCCCCCTAACCAGCCCCTTCCCTTTACACGAAACCCTTTAGCTGAACATAGCTCACAATGCGTTGGTTGCGTTGCGAGCTTGTAGATCTGCATTTTTTGTCGAATGTTCGCCGATTATGACATGGTTTATGTGGTTAAGCGCCATGAGTACTTTGCTGGTGTAAACACAGGTAGGACAGCTCCACTGTTATCCTGATTATCCCCATTGCCTGAATAGCTCCACCTCTCAAAACCTAATGATCCAAGAAAGGGAAAAAAAGAGCTATAAAATAACATGATATGCTAATCCTAAACAAAAGGCTATAGATGCTGTAAAAAGATGCTAAAAGCTAGAAGAACTTTATAAAGATGCTGTAATTTGTTCTTTTGTTAGTTTACACCATGCCTAGTGTCAATGCACATTCCATCTGAACTAATTTATTATTAGCTGCACATATGGGAATAACAGATGCTGATGACACAATATGCGTCGTCCTGGTCTTCATTTATGCGCTTGAAAAACAACACCTTTATTTAAGTGAAATAATGAATCAAAGCATCAATCAAATTCAATTCTAAGTTTAATAACTGTGTTGGCGACACTTGAGTTGCATAACTTTTCCTGGTGAGTGACGTGACGCCTACTCACAAAATGCTTGCTGGCATGAAAGCAAAATTCTCAGAAACAGAGCTACCTTGAGTTCTTTACTCAGATATCTTACAGTTCAATCAACTGTTTTATAAAATAGTGTGGGGGAAAAACACAAAAACATAAAAAGGGTGTATCAAACGTTTCGTGTAGCATTTTGGAATGAAGTCTTCAACTTTAAATCCTGCACAGCTGGTCAACGATCAGCCAATAATTGTTATATAACCAGATTGAATTTTACTTCCCATAATTTCATAGTAGATATAGATGCCATGGGCAAGTTTGTTAAGGCATCAAACACTCAATAACTTGCATTTAGAAGAATGCTCAACTTTTTTCTCAAATTTGTGTGAGCACTCACTATACCCTACTTTATGGTAGCAGTGTTCCTTTGAAATATTGAATATCTTTCACACAAGCGAAGCTGATATTAATGTGAGCATAATTAACAAACTACCGGCTATAGGTAATGGCCAGATCAGTGTAGCACTACTGATCATTGTATCACTACAGTAAAATTCAAGATTTCTACAGAACACTACTTCTTTAACCCATTAAGACCTATGAGGACGATTCTACAAATGTCTTCTAAATCCTAACAGTTTTCTGAAAAACTTGCTATATCTGTTGCTATATCAGTGGTTCTCAAACATTTTCATGTAAAGGACCCCCAAAATGATATGTGCTTGGCCCCCCCATCTCAAAATATTATAAAGCCTCGGCTACTGCAGTTTTCTCTCACACTAATTCAAAGCATTTGAGAGTGTAGGGAAGTGGCCGACGCGCCTACAGTATGTAATTAATTTTCAATGAGAGGCGGGCGATTATTTGGGAAGCGTGGAGAAGTTGAGGTCCCGTGAAATTCTCGCGCTCGTGCTCGTTTGTGCACGTGCACGCGGGCGGCAAGAGCTGGATTGTGGTGGTGAGCGATCACCGCTGATCCGAGCGGTAACACCCACGTGGACCGCTTCCCGTCTGTCACGACCTACTGTATAGAGAGACCACCAACTTTGACCTTGAAATTCAACCTTAAGAGATGGCTTAAAGCAAACCAAATGTGTAATCATGGTTAATTATCAGCTCTATTTGTCACCGGTGTCATTTCTCATATTTTACTGTAATTGTTCTGTCTCCTGTACTAAGTCTACTTGTCTTGTATTGTATTGATATGTCTGTTTTTTATGGATATTTTTATCACCACTTTTTAACAGCCTGTGCAGGGACTACAGGTGCAAAATTGCTTCTGGCTAACTCTGGCTCATTTACGTGGATGACATTGATTAATGTGCATTTTCCCTGGTAAATAAATGAAAATAAAATACAGGTCTTTGCATAAAAGTCTCATTTAGGCCATTGCTTCAGAACAGTCCCTCAGGGAGCTCTCCAAAGTCTTTATATTATCACTGGAGTCTGGAGATTCTCTCTCTCTCTCCTGTCTGTCACCTTGTCTAGTGTTCGGCTGTACAGCACAAGGCCTGTTCATTTCCATAACAATGGCATTGCCTCCATTCAGATGTGAGAGGTTTGCAAAGCATTGGATGCGCACGTGTGTGTGTGTGTGTGTGTGTGGCCGTGTGCGTGTGGCTGCGTGTTTCAGCTAGTAACTAGGTACAAATGAGCAATTGAATAATTCAAGTTATTTGAGGTTCAGATGTCCCACAAGTCTATTACCCTATGTGAAATGTTATTTTGATGTATTTATATGTTAGATTATGTTAATACAATAACTAGTACATCTGCAGTGGTCTCCCTATACTTTTCCATTGAGACATTTAGACCCTGCCTGATGTCGAGTAACTGTAACACACCTACTCGCGAAGAAGAGTGCAATATGGCCAAGCAGGGATTTTGCCTCTCGTTTGAGTGGTAGAAATGTAGTCTCTCATGCATGCGGGAGACTCCCATTGGTAACACAGCAGCCAAACTGAAGCACTAGTAAAGTGCCTTGCTCAAGGACATGGTCACTACTACTACAGTATGTGCCTCTGCACGCACGCACGCACGCACGCGCGCGCGTGCACGTTAATTCAATCTAAATGTGTGCCTCTGCACGCACGCACGCACGCGCGCGCGTGCACGTTAATTCAATCTAAATGTGTAAAATGGACCCGTAAGCGAGTTATAAATTAACACACACACACACACACACACACACACACACACACACACACACACACACACACACACACACACACACACACACACACACACACACACACACACACACACAGAGTCTGTCATTTCAATAAAATCCTTGTTTATTAATAAATCTCTCATTTGGAGTGGTGACTCCTGTGGGAGACAATGGTCGCCTCTACATCTGCCACACCACACAGATTGTCATCTGTTCAGCTCAGCTGCTCTCCACATGTCTCTCTCTCTCTCTCTCCCTAATCTTCATTCCATTAGTCTTGCGTAGCCAGACAACTATTCCACAATCTCCGAATGCTATATAGAGTCTGGAACCACACCTCCCGAAATCCGAGGCAGGAAGCTGGCATCTGTTTGTCATTACCGTTCACGAAAATAAAAATATCTTTACATTTCATTTTTTAATTTCCATTTCTGCTAAGCAGCAAGCTATACATGCTTAGATGATCATTTTCAGAGCTTCCGTGCTCCATCCGTATGACCGGCAGCATTTGAAAATTGTGGGAGGCAGCAGTCTGGCCACGCGAGACTATGCATTCCATGACCAACTGCACTTTAAAATACTTGAAAGAAAAACGGCAAGGCCGATTTTCAATCAAATCCCTATTGCTGTGCTGTACAGAATGTTCGCCCAATAACGTGAAAGGATGCGTTTGACTTAATCATTTTGCGACAACATTTCATGGAGAACAACACTTTAAGTCATATAGTGTCGTATATTGATGATCTCCTCACATCTGCTCTGATTGATTGAGGTTGGCAACCGGTGAAGTTTCCCTTTAACTCTACAAATGTAACCAAATGGACCTGTAACAAGGGTCCATTTGGTTACATTTGTATGCTCTCAGAGGTGCAAATAGATTAATTAACACTGAGGATTTTAACGTGCGCAAAAATCCCATTTGTACTTGAAAAGCACATTTGAAAATGTGATGTTTTCAAACAAAATTCACAAAATTGTCTTTGTCATGCAAATACAGTAAATGCTAATGGTGGACGCATGAGGTGAGAGACACTGTGTAAAATTAAAATATATACATTATGCATGTATCCACATTCATGCAAATTCTAAAACAATCGAGCATGTCCCACAGTAGCATGAATTGCATGCATGTAATAAAACATAAAACATTCTAATCTTTTCGGCTGCCTGATGGTACGGTTAATAGCCTACACATTCAAATCCGAAGTGTTTAGTGAAATGTACTGTATTTACTGTATAATTGTATATTGTATACAGAGTGTTGCCACACATTTTTACTGGATTGCTTGTATTTGTTTGAAAATATGTGCAGTGAGATTATGTTGGATTGCACTGAGCATACAGTTGTAGTTGAATTGATTTAATGTACAGTATTCTCCACCTTACGTGTATGGCAAATAATGTTTCAGGTCTCTATTCAAGATGACAACTTCTTACATGAATGCAGACATTTTAACGGCATAAGAAGACCCTCAGAGAGAACTGTGTGTGTGTGTGTGTGTGTGTGTGTGTGTGTGTGTGTGTGTGTGTGTGTGTGTGTGTGTGTGTGTGTGTGTGTGTGTGTGTGTGTGTGTGTGTGTGTGTCCGCAGCTAATTTGCTTCTGTTTGCCGTCGTCCCTTGTATGCCCATATATGGAGATCCCTGATGTCATCAGTACATACCCATATGACATCATAGATGACTGATGTTAAATTGGGACAGCAAACTCACCCCTTACACTGCAACGTGTGGCGGCAACATGTCTGTGCAGGAGCTTGTCGAAGCTGTGACGGTGTCAGGTACAGAGAAGGAGACCGCTGCGGTAATCTTCCTTCATGGGTTGGGAGACTCAGGGCATGGGTGGGTAGAAGCCTTGACGGCGATCCGACTGCCACATGTCAAGTACATCTGCCCCCATGCATCCAGAATCCCTGTTACTCTAAATATGAAGATTGAAATGCCTTCGTGGTTTGATGTGAAGGGTCTGAGCCCTGACTCCCCAGAGGATGACGTCGGAATCAAGAAGGCGGCAGAGAACATTAAGGCCATAATTGACCACGAGATCAAAAATGGTATCCCTCCAAACCGCATCCTGCTTGGAGGCTTCTCTCAGGGTGGAGCGTTGTCCTTGTATACTGCACTGACTTGCCAGCAGAAGTTGGCTGGTGTTGTGGCTCTCAGTTGCTGGCTACCACTTCACAAAAGCTTTCCACAGGCAGCAAGCGCCAGTGCTAACAAGGACATGCCCATCCTGCAGTGCCATGGCGATAAGGACCTCATGATCCCTGTGCGCTTTGGGGCCATGACAGCAGACAAGCTCAAGACCATAGTCAACCCTCAGAAGATCACCTTCAAAACCTACCCAACCCTCTTGCACAGTTCCTGTCCTCAGGAGATGGCAGCTGTAAAGGAATTCATTGAGAAGCAGCTGCCTCGGATCTGACATCACATCATGCCCCCACTGTGACCCCTAGACACAGACCTCACTCTTTTTTTCGTCGTTAGCCAATTAATTCCTGTAGAGAATCCCCCCTTCTGGTCCTTGGTCTGCAAGGGGGTCTCCTGTCAGTAGGACATGCACCGATGACCTCCCTCAGGAGGCATCCCTACTAGATACCTGAACCACCTTAGCTGGCTCCTTTCCAAGAGAAGAAGAAAAGGCGACCGCTTGTGTCCTTGATCTTACTATTTTGTTCTTGACCCAAACTTCATGACCATAGGTGAGAGTATTAACAAAGCTTGCTTGCTATATCGAGAGCTTTGCCTTCTGGCGCAGCTAACAGTGGCGTACAGCGACCACATACCTCTCCTTCTACTCCGATTCTCTGGCTGATCACTTTCTGTCCACCCCTCACTTGTGAACAAGACTCTGATATACTTGAACTCCTTCACTTGGGGCAAAGTCTCATTCCCTATCTGGAGTGAACAATCCACCGGTTTCCAGCTGAGAAACATGGGCTAATCTTTTTTTTAAATTCAGATTCTTAAAAAAAAAGACAATCTGATTCTTTTTTTTTTGCACGTTCAAAGAAGTACCTGGTGACCCCTAAACATGTTTTGGTAACCTCTCTGGAGGTCGCAACCTGGTGGTGGGCAGATACTTTACCCCTTTGCCACCCGATCACAATGGAAATAAGCTATTTATTGTTGTGTTTATCTTTGTGTATGTCAGAGCATGTGAGCGGAGCGGAGCGGGTGAAAATGCCGCTCCGCGCTCCAGGGGGCTGAAATGCCGCTCGCTATTCGCTCATGTTAAACCCCCCCGCGCTCCGCTCCCCGTCGCTCCTCGCTCACGTTGATTTGCGCAAATCTCGCTCCACGCTCCGCTCAAACCGGGTCGCTCAACAGTAAAAAAAAGAAAAGAAAAAGAAAGTAGAAATTCTAATGATATCTCGGTGCGCTGTGCACTGCGGATGTCTGTGTGTCTCTGAGTCCGTGCGACCGGGCATGCTCAAACATTCGGTGCGCGGCCCCCGCGAGGGCGGCCTGGAGCGGGAGGCGGTCCTCGCTCTGAGTAGCGCTCCAACCTTTTTATAACCAGCTCCGCGCTCACGTCAAAATCGCGTCGCTCCGCTCGCGCTCCGCTCCGCTCACATGCTCTGGTGTATGTGTCTACGCATTGTATGCCCTTATATCCCAACCAACCAAGGCTACATTAAGTCCTAGATCCACATCGGAGCCATGCCATTTCCATTTGCATAGCAAAATCCTGCATTATTATATTGTATGTAAATTTAAAGTAAAATCCCACTCTCTGAGACTTTAGTATTCATCAGCAATCCTTGGCGTTCAACGTATCCCAGTAGTTATTTTGTGATGAAGTGTTGTAATTCACTTGGTGTATAACCATATTCATCAAGTTGGTCATCTTGCAGATGTGCGTTGGCATCATGAAATACCCCGATGACACAAAGCACAAAGGACAGACCGAGTCTGCCAGTCCTCTGTGAATGGGAAGATGTTAGCTTCCTCATTGTCACGTCCACACCATCCAGTTTAGCACCAACGATGGAGCCTCGCTTTACCAGCTTGTTCAGTCTGTGCTAAGTTGTGTGAGATCAGGTTGGTTCATGTAACCCCCCAGCAGCCAACTGCAAAGAGAGGACACTGGCCTGACATTACATCGTATTGGTGGTTTCACTGCTTCTACCTGTATGAGAAAATGTCAACAAAATCTCTATCGCCAATATATATTTTTTTAAACAATGTTTTAGGGTAGACGTTTTCTCTTTGGAGATCACATAATCACATCCTGGCCAAAAAAATGAAATAGTAATAATAATAATAATACAAATAAATAAATACAATCATGCACACCTGCTTTTTATTTATAATTGACTTATGTGAGAACAAAGACTATGGCATACCATCTGGGTATCGGCCAGGCGCTTGATTAAAGGACACAATTAGTGCAGTGCAGCTTTGTATGGCTTTCCCAGCGGGTACCAGAGAACGCATCCAATCAGTTACACAAAGAGCTGTTCCAGACAACCTTAGACTTGAGATACATTTAATTTTTTGTGACCCAGAGAGGACAGCTAACAAGGTGTTTACTCGGTGGTGGAAGGCATGGAGCTATCTGGCTTCAAGCAAACAGCCATGTACTTAATGAAGTCATTATCACGTCGTGTCATGTCATGCTGGCCTGTGTTGTGTTGCTATGCAATGTTATTTTATTTTGTTGTGTTGTGTTAACCATGGTTATATTATGCTATAGGATATGTTTTCTTTTGTTGTCTCCGCCAGGCCGAAAGGCATGGCGAGAGAGTGTGTTTTTCCCCCTGTCCGTCCGTCCGTCCGTCCGTCCGTCCGTGTGTCCGTCCGTGTGTCCGTCCGTCCGTCTGTGACCAGCTAATCTCCGGCACCGTTGTCTTGATCGCAGCGAAACTGTGCACACACACTCCCTGGATACCAATTCAGAACCTTTGCCCCAATTTTTTCTCATGGGCCTTTTATAGCGCCACCAGGAGGCCGATTTGTGCAAAACATATTTTTTGACAGTACTCCTACAGATTTTGTCCAAAAATCCCGCAAATCGGTACACAGTATCTCTATAGTCATTAAACGAAACGGGTCTTTCAGATTTCTCATATTCCATCCTGATTGGCTAAAATGTCTTCCAAAGTTTGCAGGAGTGCTCCATTTTGAACAAAATGCCTCAAATCATGAACACAGCATGCCATTTCCGTGAAATTTTGCACGCACATTCCCATTAGGCAGAGGAAGAACTACCATTTGAAATTTTTCAACTCAGCCTCATGGTGGCGCTATAACAGGCCAATTCGTGTTTTTACCTATAATTGCACCGATCTGTGTAAAACTTTGTATGCACACTCCCTAGAGGTCAAGGGAAAAAATTGCCCTGCATTTTTCACATATGCCTTTTATAGCGCCACCAGGAGGCCGACTTATGTAAAACACATTATTTTATACTACTCCTTCCAATTTTATCAAAATTTCACGCAAATCGGTACACGTGATCTCTATAGTCATGTGATCACGACGGATGTGTTTTCATATTCCATACTGATTGGCTAAGATTGACATCTAAAGTTTGCATTATTGGCTTGTTTTGAACAAAATTCCGCAAATCATGAACGCACCGTCCAATTGCGCTCAAACTTTGCACGCACATTCACACGATGTTGAGGAACAAATGCCACCCTTTTAACATTGGCTTGTTATAGCGCCACCAACAGGTCTAATTTAGCGAAACACATGTTTTTAACAAAATGCCTCAAATCATGAATGCAGTCAGTGTCCGATTGTCGTGCAAGGCCTAAGAAGAAATGGCACCCTTTTCAGGTTGGCCTATTATAGCGCCACCAGGAGGCCACAATAGCCTACCTGACCTGGCGGAGACCTGTGCTCCGAGGAGCACTTTTTCTAGTTACAGTATGTTATGCATTTGTTGGCTATGTTTTTTGTGTAGTGTTGTCTTGTCTGTTGTGTTGTCTTTTACTATGTTATATTACGTTATGTTATGCTGGGCTGTGTTTTGTTATGTTGTCATGTTATTTTTTAAGGTACGTTATGTTTTATGTTGTTATGTTATGTTGAAATATGCAAGGTTACTAAACAACAAATAACCAGCTGTTAAAATGTTAACCTGGTCCTTAACAAGGATAAGTGCAACATTCGTAGTCACACATCACAGCCTTTGAATTCCCTGATGTAGCTCTTATAAAAGTGTTGGAAGCGTGTGTGCTCTTAAAAACCATCACTTCTGGATCATCAGTGGTTAAATGTCCCTTGGGTAACACTGTCTCCCTTTTAACCTACTGTATGCAACGTAATAAAAAATATACCAATGAGAGTGGGCTGTCTATCCCCTATCTGCTCTAATTTCATTTAATTTCCTTTATTGTTTATTATTACAGGAACAGTACACAATTAAGTAATTGCACCAGAGTTAGCTAGCAGCTAATTTGCATCCATTGTCCCTGGGCTGGTAGACAAGAAAACAACCACAAAACATTAAAGACACTATAAAAAAAAACATCAAAACAGTACATAACAGTCCATCAGTGTGAGAAAAAAAATCTAATATAAACAATAAAACAAGGCAATCATCGTGGGTGACACATTTTTCCCTCTCTCGCTCTCTGCACATGCTATTACTTTCTATGACATTACTTCACAAAAGTCGATGGAGAATTGAGGCTTGTGTGTGTGTGTTGTGTGTGTGTGTGTGTGTGTGTGTGTGTGTGTGTGTGTGTGTGTGTGTGTGTGTGTGTGTGTGTGTGTGTGTGTGTGTGTGTGTGTGTGTGTGTGTGCGTGCGTGCGTGCGTGCGTGCGTGCGTGCGTGCGTGCGTGTGCATGAGCTGGGCATCTGACCAGCTAGTTGTACCTCTGGCTTGTTGTTCCATCTGGGCCAGCCCTCTAGCTGCTACCGTAGGCGCACACACCAGGCTTAACATCCCTGATGAATCGGTACAGTACAGTCAGCAGCTGCCAACGCTGAACCCCAGGTGGTGGTCAACTAACCCAAAATAGCATGTCTGAATGAATCAGAGCATGTGGAGCCCCTGGTAGATGAAATTCCGCCTAAATGTCTCTGTACCGTCCACTGCAAAAAGGACCAGCTCCAGTCGTGATGACTGTGTCTTGCCACTGGGTACAGATGGGTCTGGTCAAGAGAGTGAAGTTGACGCTGCGTGAATCTCTCACCAAAATCTAAATTCTCTGCGCAAGTCAGGGCACAAAACCAGTGTCCTTTATCCAAGCCCCTGTGGTGATGGATGAGTGATGAAGCAGTATATAGGCACCATTATGCTGGAGGCTGTAGCCATAAACAGCTCAGGATGTTGGTCTTTCCCTCACTGGACTAAGCAGCAGTGAAATGCGGAAGCACCCTGAGCGACTGAGCAGCAGTATTCAGGGACCATAAACATTGTCTGTTTCAAAACATCCTGGCCACAGTGGCCAGCCTACTGCAACTGGCGACATCCCATACCAACGTTCAAAAAATATAAAATAGAATGAAATTCTAACCAACTCAAATTGGTACCAACTGTATAACCGACCTAAATCCTAGTGTCCCTGGGGTAAACATTTAGTGCAAATAGCAGATCTACAAGCTCAGAATATGTCATTGTGAGTTTTCTGCTATTTTCGCCAAAAAAGGAGGGGACCAAGTATAGACCCTTGGGGGGAAAGGATTGACCATCAAACTAATGGTTGTCATGGTACACATGGCTTTGGAAAATGTAACCACATTGGCCTTCTGCTGCAAAAACATGTTCTGAGTTCATCACAATATGACAAGAAATTCATGGATGGATCCACTTTAACACTGCTCTTGACCAAACCAAACAAAGACAAGTTTACTTACATTACCTTGGAAGTACTCGGTCTCTATTCTGTGCTGTACACATAATGATGAAACTAGAAAAAATTCTCCTTGGAGCACAGGTCTCCGCAAGGTCAGGTAGGTTGGTGTTGGCCAGCAATGTTCAGAATTCGCCAATCAGGCTGGAATGTGAAAAATCGGACGAATCGGATGGATCCATCTTGATCACTTGACTAAAGAGATAATATATACCAATTTAAATGATGTTTGGACAACATTTGTAGGAGTAATATTAAAACAATGTTTTGCAAAAATCGGCCTCCTGGTGGCACTATAATAGGGCATTGAGCAATGTTGAAAGGGTGGCATTTAATCCTCAACGTAGTGCGAATCTGCGTGCAAAGTTTCACCGCAATCGGACGCTGCGTTCATGATTTGATTTAATTTTGTTCAAAACGGTTGTCAATCTTAGCCAAGCAGGATAGAATATGAAAAGTCTAACAGATCCATCTTGATCACAGGACTATAGAGTTCATGTGTACCGATTTGAGTGAATTTTGGATAAAATCGAAAGGAGTAATATCCAAAATTGTGTTTTACATAAGTCGGTGGCGCTATAAAAGGTAGATGTGAACTAGAAAAAGTGCTCCTCGGAGCACAGGTCTGGGCCAGGTCAGGTAGGTTATTGTGGCCTCCTGATAGCGCTATAATAGGCCAATGTGAAAAGGGTGCCATTTCTTCTTAGGTCTTTCACAGAAATCTGACACTGCATTCATGATTTGAGGGATTTTGTTCCAAATATGTGTTTTGATAAATTAGACCTGCTGGTGGCGCTATAACAGGCCAATGTGAAAAGGGTGGCAATTCTTCCTCGGCGTGCAAAATTTCGGAAATCGCGCGATGCGTTCATGATTTGAAGCATTTTGTTCAAAATGGACCTATCCAAACTTTGGAAGCCAATGATAGCCAATTAGGATGGAATATGAAATATCGGACACATCTGTCTTAATCTGAAGGAGTAATAGCAAAAAAAGTTTTTTTTTTACAAAAGTCAGCCTCCTGGCGGCGCTCTAAAAGGCAGATGTGAAAAATGCAGGGCAAAGGTTTTTCCTTGACCTCTAGGGAGTGTGCGTGCAAAGTTTTACACAGATCAGTGCAGTCATAGGTAAAGACGTGAATCGACCTGTTATAGCGCCACCATGAGGCTGATTTGAACATTTTCAAGTGGCATTTCTTTCTCGGTCTAGTGGGAATGTACGTGCGCAATTTCACAGAAATCACATGATGCGTTCATGATTTGAGGCATTTTGTTCAAAACGAACCAATCTGCAAAGTTTGGAAGCCAATCTTAGCCAATCAGGATGAAATATGGAAAATCGGACAGATCCGTGTTGATCACATGACTATAGAGATACTGTGTACCGATTTGTGTGATGTTTGGACAAAATCTGTAAGGGTAATATGAAAAAAATGTTTTGCAAAAATCGGCTTCCTGGTGGCGTTATAACAGGCCAATGGGGCAGAGGTTCGGCTTTGGT